>NW_017671760.1:82695-98560 GCF_001879085.1 Nicotiana attenuata
TATATATATATATGTAATAAAAACTATGTGAGGAAAAATTGGGTATCAACAACGCCTATTTGAGACTCCAGGTATGTTTTTAGACCCGTTTGAGGATGAACGTTTGATTAAGACGGGCAGGATGTAACGACCCGGCCGGCCGGTCATTTTGACCGTTGTAGCCCTGTTTCCCCATTTACTACTTATCCTACGCTCAATCGCTGTTATGTGACTTTCCGGGGTAGTTGGTTTTGTTCCGAGGATGTTTCGGAATGAATTGGGACACTTAGTCCAAAGTTGGAAGCTTAAGTTGAAAGAGTTGACCGGATGTTAACTTATGTGAAAACGATTCCAGAATGGAGGTTTGATGGTTTTGATAGCTTCGTATGGTAATTTCGGACTTAGGAGTGTGTATGGATTGTGATTTGAAGGTCCGTAGTTGATGTTGGCTTGAAATGACGAAAGTTGGAAAATTAGAAGTTTTGAAAATTTAGAAGTTTGACTGATAGTTGACTTTGTGGTTACCGAGCTCGGATTTTGATTCTGAGAGTTGGAATAGGTATGCTGTGTCATTTATGACTTGTGTGCAAAATTTGATATCAATTTGACTTGAATTGATTGGTTTCGGCATCGAATGAGAAGTTAGAAGTTCATAAGTTCATTAGGCTTGAATCGATGCGCAATTTGTGGTCTTAGCATTGTTTGATGTTATCTGACGCTTCGAGCGAGTTTGTATGATGTTTTAGGACTTGTTGGTATGTTTGGTTGAATTCCAGGGGGCCTCGGGTAGATTTTGGATGGTTATCAGAGTGGAACTTGACTTGGAAAATGGCTGAAGAATGCTGAAGTTTGTTGGTGTTCTGGTCTGGTTTCCTTATACGCAATTGCGTAAGAAGGTCCGTGATGGCGTAGGCTTATTTGGCAGCTGAGATTCTTGTTCTATGCGTTAGGAGCTGTGGGATACGATCACGTAGGTTAGTGAAGCAGTGAATCGCGAACGTGTGGACTAGGCCGCGTTCGCGAAGAGGAAATGAGGCAGGAGTTGGTCACGCGCTTTGTTCATCGTGATCACATGAAGAGGTTCGCAATCCCGTAGGTCTGAGGAGGCACTGCTTCGCGTTCGCGTGGAGATTTTCGCATTCGCGTAGAGTTAATTCTGGGGCAGCTTAGTTTGTGCTTCCCGATCGCGAGGCATTTTCCACGATTGCCATTGAGGACTTCTGGGCAGAATATTAAATCTCAAAAAACGAGGGTTTTATTTCACAATTTGATTTTGGGAGCTCAGATTGAGGCGACTTTCGGAGAGATTTTCAAGGGAGTGATTGGGGTAAGTGATTCTTACTTGGTTTTGGTTAAATTACATGAATATATCTTTGATTTCATCATTTAATTAGTGATTTGGGTTAAAAAATTTGGGGAAAATGGAGAAAACTTCTTAGGCTGAATTTTTGGGATTTGAGCGGACATAATTGAGTAATTCTGGTATGGTTGGACTCGTGATTGAATGGGTGTTCGGATTTTTTAAAGTTTATCAGATTCCGAGACGTGGGCCTAGGGGTTGACTTTTTAACTTTTGATTTAAAACTTAGCAATTTCATATGGAATTGATTCCTATAGCTTGAATTGATTGTATCGAATTATTTGTGGCTAGATTCAAGGCATTCAGAGGTCGATTCACGAGGCAAGGGCTTGTTGGAGTAGAGATTTGTGCGGTTTGAGGTAAGGAACACTTCTAAACTTGGTTCTGAGTGTATGAATCCCTAAAATTTTGTGCTATATGATAGGAGTTGAGGTGACGAGAATGCTAGGTGACGGGCGTGTGGGCTTGCACCGTAGTAATTGTGATTCAGTCAATTGCGTGGAACTGTGTAGCTATCTTATCTGAATATTATCATTGTACCCTATGTGTTAAAGCACTCGAGCTTTGATATATGTTAGAAATCATGTTTAGGCTATGTACTAGTGCTATTGGGACCCACAATGGTCGTTCTTTGATGTTGAGTTATTTTCTTAATTGCAGTTATGTAGTCAGTTGCATTCATCATTGCATATCATATCTCAATCTATGTTATCATACATTGTCACATCACGTATCACTGATTTGGGTTGCTTAGCATGAGTGTCGTCAGCCCGAGAGACTAAAGATATTGATGACTGAGTGAGGCCGAGGGCCTGTTTGTGAGTGATATTTATGGAATCGGGCTGCACATCGCAACAGACTTTATTGATCCATGCCATGATTGGCTTATTAGAGTACTTGGGATTGATCTACCCCTCTCGAGTCTGCACACCCACAGTGAGCGCAGTTGCTATTGATTCACAATATTTGATCCGGGTTGGATCTGCCCTGTACAATGCTGAGTGATTGAGTGCGATGAGTAAGAATTGAGACAGTCAGGTTGAGTAATCTGAGAGTGAGTACGTGAAGCTTCATTGTGTTGCATCACATACGACATGCATATTGGCATGTAGATATAGAAATGTCATATTCCTCATATCATTCTGACTTGACATATTCTACCTCTATTGAGCTTAAATGTTAAACCCAAAAGCATGTGTAAATTCTTGTACTGTTACCTGTAGATTATAATTTTCTAAGATATTATTGTCATATTTTCTGCAAATTTTCGTATTCTTACTTCTATATGTGGACTGTACTGTGCGAGCTCGTCACTACCTTTAGCCACAGGTTAGACTTGTTACTTATTGAGTTGGTTGTACTCACGCTACACCCTACACTTCGTGTGCAGATCCAGGTGTTTTCGGGCACGGAGGTTGCTGATTTTGGAGTTTCAATCATTCAGAGATTATCGAGGTAGCTGCCTTGGCATCCGCAGACCTTGACTCTCCTTCCCCTATCTTTCAGTTTTATTTATTCAGTTCTACTTTCTAGATAGTGTATCAGACTATGTCAATATATAGATGCTCATGTACTCATTGACACCCGGGTTTTAGAAAATTCTGTATTGAGCTGTGGCATTTTCATTCAGTTTTATAAGACTTTTACTTAAGCTTATTTTTGTATATTTAAAATTTCAAGATGTTGGTATGTGTGAGTCGTCGGCCTGACTAGTGTCATGATAGGCGCCATCACGGCACTTGAGATTTTGGGTCGTGACAGGAAGAGGCTAACAATGGTGTGCCTCAACATCTCGAGGGGGAGATGGTCGTGGAGAGGACGCTGGGTGATACCTCTGTTCCTGCAGGGCAAGAAGAGGATTCATGTTCCAGGTTGGCAGCGGATGTTTCTCCGGCCGACGAGGACAAAGGAAAAGACATCGTCGATGAGGGCGATGAGTCAGGTTCTGACATGGATCCTGACGATCTTAGGATGATCAATGAGGGACTCAATCAAATCAAGGTGAGGATGGAGGGATGCTCAAGGAACATTACGATCCCAATAGATCATGATTTGCTGAGAAATACCAAGGAGGTGGTCCCCACTCTCGGTCCTCTCTGCTCCGACACTGAGGGTATGAACCTCAAAGAGATAAATGATAGTACCCTGTCAAAGAACATATTCGGTCTTGCTCTCAGGGTAAGTATGGCTGTTGTTCGTTCTTTTCCCTTTGTCTTGACTTGTTTCTAAGTTTTAACTTTTGTCTTTTCTCTGATTTGCAAACGGTCATTCTGGAGATTGAGAGTGCTCGGAGGGAGAGGAGATGGAATGAAATTAATGTAAAGTTGAAGGGAAAATACAAAAAAGTAGCATGGGAAGTATCGGGAAGCTCAGAGGCGACTTCGTGAGAGGGTAGGAGAAGAGCTAAAGAAAAAATACAAGGAGCTGATGGAAGCCGTGGAGAGGCTCAGCATCCTCGAGGGGGCTCTTAGGAGAAAAGAGGAGGATCTTGAGCTGAGTAAAGGCATGGAAGCCAAATGCAGCGACCTCCAGAATCAAGTGGACCACGTGCAAGGCTAGTTGGACGGGTGTCAGTTTCAAGCGGACGCTCTCCTGGGGAGGTTGCTGAGAAGCAACAGACGCTCGAGCAGGCGGAGTCTTCCCGAATGGATGCTCAGAGACAGTTTGACATTCTCGAGCTGGCGAACAGGACTCTCCATTCTGAGCGGGATATTGCTCTGTCATGGCTATGGGCTAACGGGGACCGGCTTGAGTAGAGGATTGGAGAGTTGGACAAAGAAAACTCCGAGATGCATGATCGAGTTGCTACTCTGGAGGCTGAGAAGGCCCAATGCTTGTGCGGCCCTCTCTATCTAATGCTTCTGAGTATCCTAGTATTCCTCAAAAGTCTTACGAGGAGTGGATCCACGCTGAAGCTCGACAGGATGTGATCCGCGATATGAATAAGGTGGGCTCTATTTTCGAGATGGCCCTCGAGGATGCTCGAGTCAAAGCTCATGAGGCTCAACTCGTTTGTGACTATGATCTTGCCACGCCTCAACCAGGTTCTGAGGAAGATGAGGAAGAGGGTGTAGACTAGCTTGCAGATGGTGCTTGGTATGACTCCACTTACAGTCAAGGCGAGGATTGATAGGGAGTCGGAGGCCGGGATGGTGATGGCCGCTAGCTTTTTTTAACATTTTGTATATTTTTGTTGGTGTCTTCGAGCGCTCTTGTAAAAACTCTTCATCTGAATATCAAAGTTGACTTTTGTTTTACACGCACCTTTTCATTTCTGTGTTTTGTATCTATACTTGCATGTTTAACTTCTGTAATTGCATATTTTGCTTTTGTACATGCACGGTCTTTCTTCTTTTTGTTGTTATCCTCTAAGTGGACTTTGGGCCGAATAATCGTGGGTCATTATCGCGCCCCCTTTTTTTCCTCCTCGCGGAGGAATGTCCGGGTTTCGGCATTTCATGGGGGAATAACTCCTTTCCTTTTGGGAATTGGGTATTTGAAGAGTCGTCACCTAACGAATTATGGTGCATTAGGGCACCTTGATCAATTAACTCATGGACTAGTTTGCATTACCAGAGATTTAGGGTAAGGGCTGGAAATAACCTTGAGGGGAAGGTGTTACGCACCCCTCGCGGTCCACAACGGTGAGTCTCGGCCGAACTTATACTTATGCGAATTAGTCCTTTTAACAAATAAATAGTTTAAGCACGTACTTGCAAGTAAAGGCATGTTATGACTCATGTATGATTCAAATAATGTAACAAAGGGAAAAGACTTGCACAAGTGGCACATATATAAAGGAAAGTAAAATTTAAACAACGAGAGTTGGGAAAGGGGGTCCTAGGTTGGTTAGCCTATAGGATCATACCCACACAATTCCCGGTAATCACTCCTCAATGAGGGGCTACACGTGACATTAGCGCGTAGTCATCATATCCTTACTACCCAATTCCCTCCCCTTGGTTATATCCTAAAGCGTTCTAGCAACCTTGAAAGATATCCTATGCGTGCTCTACCCGTCCCTTCCTTGTAGCCCTGGAGGTATTTATGACCTCTAATTTGGGTAGTTCTAGACCATCCTAAGGTGTTTTAAAGGAGAAAAGTCTAGGCGCCAAACAAAACAAGTAGGACTGTATTTCAGAAAAGGAAACAACTAAAGGCTCACTTTTACCTCCACAAACATAACAAGCAAATGCACGTCTCAGACAACTGCTTCAGGTATTTAAGAGAGAAACCTTAAAACATGATATCTAGGTGAGCAGAGAGTATACAGTATCAAATTAAGACCAAAGTGTGAAAGAACTGAGTCCATTTTCCTACTGATTTTAAACTTGTTGAGTACATGGTTTTACCGTTGCAGAATTTTAATAGTCCTATAGGCTTGCCTAGGCATATAACAGTGATGTCCTATGAGCATGATATCTATGTTGATTAGGAATGCAGTAAAATAGTAAAACAATTTTTAAACGACAACTTGAGATCTTATAGGCATGCGTTTTAGCAGTATTAATTTAAGGCAGTGTTTGAAAAACTTATTAAAGAAGCGGACAGATTAATAGAACTAAACTAATTCAGAATAACAACGTGAATTAAAGTGATTTATTTGACTAAACTGGTTTTAAGTTCTATAGACATGATTTATATTAGAGCTGATTTTAATTCCTATAGGCATGGTATCTAATTATTAAAAAAAACCCATTTAGACCCTATAGACATGGTTTCTAATTGTGTGGAAGTAAAGAAAACATAACAAACACATTTGAATCATCACAACCCTATAGGCATGTTATCTACCCAGTTTTACCCATAATATACATATACTACCCTGCCTTTTCACTAAAAACCCCACTGTTTGTTTACAATAATTATTACAGACCAATGAACTGAATATAAATTACAGAAATAAACAGAAATTAGTCTATAGGGAGGCTGCAGCAGGCCCAAATGATTTCCAAGCCTCCAGTAGCCTTAAATACCAAAGTGTCATAGCCAATTTCATGTCCAGGTGTGTCAGAGTTCCCAAAGGACCTCAAGGATCCCGGGTAGTGCTCATACCCAGACTTCCTCAAATAGTAACTGATTATTGTGCAGTGTGGAAAGGCCAGCTCTGACATGCAAGAGTTCAGAGATATCTCAAGGGTCTTAAGGCAGTACACATATCAGAGGGGCAGAATCTAGTAATCTAAGAGTGAAGTGAGAGTGCTTGACATAGTTTGAAAAGGTTTTGAAAATAGTACAGAGATGACTTTAAGAGTGAAAAGGTCTTCAGAAACAGGCAGTAGTTTTGTAGTAAAAGATAGTTTGAGAAGAGCACCAAAACTCTTGTGAAAACAGTAGATAATCAATAAAATATTCAGATCCAGAAGCACTCAACAAATAGATCTTCACAGGGGATAAAGGGATTGGGGCACATAAGAGTCACATATAGAAAACCCAACATGATCACACAATTAAGGGATTAAACAAATATTCACAAACAGGCTGGTTAAGTGTCAAATAGTTAAGTGAATTATAGACATGCTATTGAACAGGACAGAGTTTGAACATGCTAAGCAAAGAAGTAAACAGGAAGACAAGTTTAATTCATAGCTGATGAACTAGTGTAGAAATGAAACACATAGGGTTTGGATTTCAAAATTTAACTAGGGACATACCAGTTGAAGAAAAGAATGCAGAATATAAAGCAGATGCAGTTCCAATATCTAGCCTAGGCTTTCGGCCGTCTAGACTAGTAAGTAGCAGAGAAGAAAAGAGAGTTATAGAGTGTAAGTATGCTTTTTTTGTGAACTAACGTTCTGTCTTTGAAGTGAGAATAGGAGAATGCTTATATAGTTGTCGAAGCTTAGTAAAACAAGGTAAAGAATCAATTAAGTAGCAATTAGAATAATCCGGGGAATCAATCACATGTAAAATCAGTAAATCTTTCCTTTAATCAAGGGATAATCACTGGTAAAAGGAAGGGCTGATGCTTAAGGAAGGAAATCGAGTACAGAGTAGGTAATTAGGGGTGAATGCATAGGAGTTTGAATTAAGGAAACAATCAGTAAGAATCAGTAAAATAACACATAAGGCAAGGAAAAAATTAATTAAGGCAAGCAGTTCAATTAAACCGAGTAAAGAAGTAAGAATCGAAAGTTTAAGGGAAATGTTCAAATGGAACCAGGAAATAAGGGATTCAGAATAATCAAGGGTTCAATCAAAGAGAAAGTCATGAAAGAGTCAGCAAGTTTAGCATATAAAATAAGGCAAGACATGAATAGTCAGGATTCGACACTTAACTTTAACAAAACAAATAGTTAAAATGACACTGATTCAAGAAAGATAGGGTCATAACATGAATAGTCAAGATGAACACAAGCACATAGAATCAGTGAAAGGTCGAACTAAGAAATTCAGTAGAAGCATATTAGGGCAAGAAAATCACGAGAAATCACAAGAACCCAAAGCAAGAACACAGTCAATATACCAGTACCCATAAACCAAATGAAGAACATCAGAAAATTAGGGTTTCCAGTATGAGCGAGTTAAGGTTGTAGCTAAACTTACAAAATCAGTCAAAACACATGAGAAGCAAAACACAAAAGTCATCAAACATTTTGTGAGAAGAAATTCCGGAAACCCTAGATTAGAAAAAGATAAAAATCACTAGAAAATCATATGATTCTTGTAAAGAATCTCAAGGTTATTGTAAAACTCATAAGAAACAAGTTAAAATCATCTCATATCTGTACAGATCTAAGAGGTTCAGAAGAAAGAAATTAGGGTTTTTTTAGGAGAACAACATAGAGGTGAAGAAAGCTGCTTAGAATCCTATAGATCGTAGCCGATATAGGACGATCTTACTCGGAATCACACTGGAACGGCCTGAAACAGGCGAGAAAGGAACTATAGATGCAAGCCAACTAGCCCTGGTCCCTTGAGGACCCTTGGAGATGGCAAGATTAACGTGAGGGAGGCCATTGAAGGCTTGGGGGCGGTGAGAAACCACCGGAGATAGCCAGATGAGTGTCAGCAAGGTTTGATTAGGGTTAGGTTTGAGAGCGTTTGAAAGCAAAGAGGGGTTTCAGGGCGGCGGGTAGTGTAGAATGATAGGGTTTGGGGGGCTTTTGGTTTATTTTAGGAAGGGTCATTTGTGGCCGTTGATCTTTATGATCAACGGCCGAGATTAAAGGGTATTGGGGCCGGATCGGGTCTTCAGGGTTTGGGCTGGGTAATTTTAATTAAAAATTGGGCTGGTATTGGGTTGGAATAGGGCTGAAATTGAAATAAAACAGGCCAGATTTTAAATAGCCACTTTTAATAACTATATAATTTATAAAAATAACAAATGATTTCCAGAAAAGTATTTTCGTGTACTAAAATGATTCAAAGTAGTTGTTTAACATTTTAAAAATATAAAAGATCATTTTATGCATCAATAATGCAATTATGCATTAGTAGGGCTATTATTGCAAAGATGTGCAATTTAGCCTAAAAAATGTAAACATAATTACAAAAAATGCACTGAAAATGTTTATACACTATTTTGGCATAAATAAAGAATTTAGATGACCAAATTACCACAAAAATAGTTTGAAGGATAATTATTGGAAATTTATAAATAAAAAGAGAAGAAATAAATCAATTTGGAGCTTTTAAAAATTATAGAAAAAATTATGAAAATGCTTATGCATGCTTATAACTGCATATGTGCCATTTTTAAAGTATATATATGTATTAAAATTATATGAGGAAAAATTGGGTATCAACACACGCCCGTCATCTAGCATGTGCGTCACCTCAACACCACCCACATAACACGTATATTCAGGGGCTCATACCCTCAGCACCAAGTTTAGAAGTGTTACTTACCTCGAACAAGCTGAATCCAATAGCAAGCAAGCCAAACGATACTCTAGAAACGCCATCCCACACGTACCAACCTCCGAACGTCTTGAACCTAGCCAGAAGCAACTCAAGAAAATCAAATAATGCCAAATAAAATAAACTCAATCGATAAAGGTCGAATCTTTAATCAAAAGCCCAAAGTCAACCAAAAAGTCAAACCCAAACTCGCACCTCGGAACCCGACGAAACTCAAAAATCTAATAACCCATTCAATTACGAGCCCAACCATACTGGTTCAACTCAAATTCGACTCCGAATCGATGTTCAAAACTCAAATATTCACTTTATGAAATTTTAGACAAAATCACCCAAATTTCACTTTGAAATCATCAATCAAATGCCAAAAATAAGGAGATGGATTCATGAAATATAACAAAAAACGAGTATAGAACACTTACCCCAATCCATGTGGTGAAAATTGCCTCCAAGATTGCCCAAATCGGAGCTCCCCAACTAAATATATGATCAAATGAACAAACCCTCAATATTAAATATTTCTGCCTAGTTGTTCTACCTCATTTCTTATGCCAAATGATCCTGAAACTCGCTTTTAAAGCCTGCAATGGATTCCTTGTAAAATGCAAGTCAAGTTAGGCTTTTGAATCACTTCATTTGATCTTATAATGAAGGAGATATGTTGGTTTCAATATTTGGAAATAGTGCAGATTTTACGAATTCAGTGGCAATTTCATAATTAATCTGGAAATAAATAGATTGGCAATCCAATTCTTAGTAAAACGACCATAAATTCCTCATACGATGTCAAAACTTGATGATTCCAATTGCTATAGTTAAAAATTTTCGGATCTAGTGCTTCAATCAAAACAGAAATTAGAGCTCATTTGCTTAATGTGGTACCATTTATGCTTGAAGAAATGACGGGGAAACATAAAAATCGAGCGCAACACAACCCAAACCTATCTGAAACTCACTCGAGCCCCTCGAAACCCCATCCAAACATACCATCATGTCCCTGCATAATACGGACTTACTCGAGGCCTCAAATGACGTATAACAACATTAAAACCACGAATCGCACCTCTAATAGAACTTAATGAACTTTGAATATTTCAATTTCCAAAACTCATGTTGAACCTTATCAAATCAACTCGGAATGAACTCAACTTTCGCATACAAGTCCCAAATGACATAACTAAGCTATTCCAATTTTTGGAACCACAATCCAAACCCGATGTCATCAAAGTCAACTCCAGGTCAAACTTATGAACATTCCAAACCTTCAAATTTCAAACTTTTGCCAAATAGTGTCGATACCTTCTAGAAATATCCGGACCTAACGAAACCATCAAAAATCCGATCCGAGGTCACGCACTAAAAAGTCTAACTTCGTCAACTCTTCCAACTTAAAGCCTCCTAGTTGAGAATCATTCTTCCAAATCAATTTCGAATTACCTGAAAACCAAACCCCGCAAATCACACAAGTCATAATACATCATAAGATGCTTCTCAAGACTTCAAATAGCTGAACGAAATACAAATGCTCAAAACGACCGGCTGGGTCGTTACAATAAGCCACTTTTTAACCACTCTTATATCGATGCGCATCTCGCCACCCTTATACTCCACACAACAACAATCAACCCGCATAACAAGCCCACATGTGCCACAATCCCAAAAGTCACATCAGCCACGACACACAACGGGATACAACAACATGACAATAGCATAAAAGTGGGGGGAGGGGGGGAATATTCAACAATAAAGCATGTCATATAACAAACAACCCCAATTCAAGGCATATTAATAGACTAAGTTCTAATTCGGTCACAAACCACACATACTCCTGTGTACACACTCACCATTTCATGTACACATCGCTTAACATAGCACAAAGTGTGCAAATTAGACCAAATCCTAAGGGGTAATTCCCCTTTTGCAAAGTTAGGCATGATACTTACCTCAAGCAAGATAATCTAGTACTCTAAGAAGCCCTTTTCGTGTGATCAACCTCCAGACGGCTCAAATCTAGTCAAAATAACTTAATAATGTTGATACCCAATTTTTCCCATAATATTTTCAAAACTATGCATTGGCATCAATTAGTATTTTTCATACAATTTCTGCATTTTCAAAATATTTTAATTAATTTCTCCCAGCATTTTATTTATAAAACAATCACCGATTGCATCACCAATAGTTTTGTAATAATTTTGTGGCTTAATTTTATCATTTGCATTTGTACTAAGCTTAAATTATTGCACAAATAGCCACATTTGTATTTTTAGGATGCAATTGCAATTACTTTGCAATTATAGCCTATGCATGTATTATTATATTATTTTACTAGAAAATATCCTCTTATATTTTTAAAATATTAAGTAATTATTTTAAAATATTTCCAGGCATGAAAATCATTTCTTACAACCTATTAGTTATTTTTAAAAATTATTTTACCAATTAAATGGGGATTTCATAAATGGCCCTCTTATTTTCGGATTTTTAGCCTAAATTAAACACCCCCAAATCCCAATTAAATCAAAACCAGCCTAAATCTACCCAGCCCAAACCCATAACATCCAACCGGCTTGATTTTGTGGTTTCATGGAAGGACCTCGAAGATATCTGGTCTAGATCTGATTCAAAACTCTTCAAAGAGCCTGATATGGTCTGTGAGTGCTTTCTATCAAAGTTTCACGGCTCAAATCATTTATTCAAGGGCCAGTTTCTCTTTACTCTCTCTCTCTTTTCTTCAAAACCTAGCATTTGGACCTGAATCCGTCCAGATCCTTGTAGATCTGGAATGATTTGAGTTTGTCATTGCTCTTTCCTTAAGGCTCCTTTATTTCTTTACTGATTAATCGATTTTTGAACATTTTTTGTTATATTATGGTTTTTTTTGTTTGTTGGTCGAACCTCTGGGTATCTGAAGTATTTTCAAACTTCCATGGCTATTCTTTTAGGTTTTTTTACTTCTCTACTACTAACCGGTTTTTAAACACTACACTATTTCAGGTTTTAATTTCTATGATTTGTGTTTGGTCAAACCTCTGTGTGTTGACATGCTTTCAAGTTTTCCATGGTTGTTTTCCTTCTTTTAGCGTTTTCAAATTAGGGTTTTGAATTATTTTCCGTCTAAATTCTCTGTGTTCCTAAAAGTTTTACTCAGCCTATTTTGTTTATGAGAATTGATATGTTCTTTCCAGAATTGTTGAGTGATTTGCTCTGTCAGAATTTCGTGTGCATGATTCTTGATTATTTCCATGTTCATGACCTTAATTGGTCGTTTTTGCCTTATTTGACTGCTGTATATTTACTGATTCATTCCTTAATTAAACCCTTGATTATTTTATTCTGAAGTTCTTTATTTGGTTTGTTTTGAACTCCTTTCCTTAATAAGGCCTCTGATTCTTTACTTCTTTACTCAGTCTGATTGAACCTCTTGCCTTAACTAGTTCTTGTCATTACCGTTGGCTAATTTTCCTCAATTAAAGGAGAAGACTATGCTGAACCTCTTTGTGTGATTGATTCTGAGATCCCTTAATTGCTGATTATTGATTACTTTACCTTATTTGCTCTACTCTTGGACTACTATATAAACTCTTTTATTTAAATTCTTAGACACAAACATTAGTTCATCAACTACTCTTACACTCTAAAAAAGTTCTCTGTTCTTCCTGCTACTTGTGATCTTCATTAGTCTAGCCGGCTGTAAGCCAAGGTTGAAAATTGCACAACACCTATTTTACATCTTGTCTTCTCTTTCCCTAACAGGTATGCCTCTAATTAAATTTTAGAATCTAAACCTATGTGTTTATTTACTGCCTTAGTTCATCAGTCTTGAGTTCATTCCTGCTTCTGTTTACTGCTTATCTAGCATGCCTAATACACCTTGTTCAATATGTGATTAGCATGTTTCCACTTTACTTGCCTGTTTACTATCTTGTTTAACATGTCTAACGATGTCTTGTTCCGTATGTGATTAGCCTGTTTGCCCGACTACTGTTTATCTAGCATGCCTAAACTTTGTTTTGTTAAGTGTGTGATTAGCATGTCTACACTTGTTGATACTTGCCTAGTCTGTCCATTTAAGTTCTTGCCTGATCTGCCTTACTCCTGCTAAGTTATCTAGTCTCTCCAGGGTAACTATAGTTGTGTTGTTTATGTGTCCTCGACATGTTTCTGCAGTGATATTTGCTTCATGTCTCAATGACTTACATTATATCTAACCTATTAGTTTTGTAGAACCCCTTGAGAATTCTATGCACCCTGTTTGTCACGACCCCGGTTTGCCCTCCGTGAACCATCATGACGGCACCTAGTCTCTTCGACTAGGTACGCCTAAATTGCGGAAAAGAAACCAAAATTTGCGGAAGTAAAACAATTTAAAACGGAAATAAAGAAATAAAAAGTGTTTAAATGTGCCGCTCGGCATACACCATATCTAACTCTCAAAACCAACACATAAATCTAAGACCCGGAAACCCATGAATCACAAGCTATGAAGTACTACATAGCTCTAACTCCAGAATGTCTAACAAGAACTGAAAATATAGAAGGGCCAATACTAAACAGCAAGAATAGAAAGAGACTCCTCGGTCTGCGGATGCGGCAGATATACCTCGAAGTCGCTATAGTAGTCGCCTCGCCTCAGGGGTGGTAGGACTGAGTCGAAGTACCTGGATCTGCACATGAAAAACATGCGCAGGAAGGGCATGAGTACACCACAGCGGTACTCAGTAAGTGCCAAGACTAACCTCAGTCGGGTAGTGACGAGGAAGGTCAGGGCCCTACTGAGGTTAAATAATAATATAAAGTTCGACAGTGTAGATAAGAGCAGTATAAATAAGTGCAGCAGTAAAAGTATCACAGGATATAAAGATGACTACAACTGATACAGAGGCAAAACAATCAAAAGGATGAGAACCGGGGACCTCTCAGTATCCCGAGGATCTCTTAGTATCCTCAATACACATACCCGGGGATCTCTTGGTATCCCGAGGATCTCTTGGTATCCTCCATATATGGCAGGGATCTCTTGGTATCCCGAGGATCTCTTGGTATCCTCAATATATATCAGGGATCTCTTGGTATCCCGAGGATCTCTTAGTATCCTCATATATGTGCCAGGGATCTCTTGGTATCCCGCACCTCAGCTCGATCATAAATAAGTACAGGGGGTCTCCCGGGATGCCTTCCCGTAGCCCCAAAATAAAACGCACAACAATAGCAAAAAAAAATATTCAATTAAGCTCAACTTCGTACCAAGGCAAAATAGATAATTCTAACCTAGCATGCTTCACGTAATACAAATAAGGCATTTAAGGTAAGTAGAACAATTTAGTCAATTAGACATGCTTCTCTAAACTAACAGCAGGCTAAATTTCCAAGTAGTGTAAGCAAGAAAAAGGAAGAACACAATTCAAGGCTATTTTTAATGAAAAACCGGATTTCCAACAATTAGCACAAGTAAGCGCTCGTCACCTCACGTACAAGGCATTTCAATTATCACAATAACAGTCCTAACGGGAAAGGTCCCCCTGATCGTTGCCAACTCTGCACTACTAAAAAGTAGCAAGAGAGGGTCGCAATAGCTTTTACCCGATTTTGGGTCGGGATCGAAATTCGGGTATTACTCTCTCGAGGTTTAACCCTTTAATTGGGGCTATCAATCTCTTGAGTACGCCCCAATTCATTGTTGGACCAATTTTGGAGACTTAGGATCTCTTTCTCTAGAAGAACTCAAGTCAACTCAACCAAACTAGTGTTTGCAACCACTAATTCAGAAATTAACCATGAAATTGGCCCAAATAACAAACACCCATAGTCAAATTAGCCCTAAAATACAAGACCCATCAATTACCCACACTAAGGTTGAGCCATAACCCAAGATATGGGGTCTAGCTACTCATATTCAAAGAAGAAAAACAAGAAATAGATGAAGATAAACACATATTAATTAATTGCTAAGCTAAATACAAAGATTCAATGATGGAAAGTAAGTAAAAATGCCCAAAATGGCTAAGAAAAGTCGACCCACGAGCGCAGCTTATGCTTTATAATTACCCTAAAAATGGAAAAAGAATCTATTTATACTAAGCTGAAAAATCTGGATAAAATTGCCCCTGCGGGGTAAGTGCGGACTGCACAAAATGGACCGCGGTACGCACTGGCTCTTGGACATCAAAAATCTCACTCTCTGAACTTGGGCTCCGCGGACCACACAGAATGGACTGCGGCCGTGGTGACTTCTAGTGCGGTCCGCACAAAGTTGACCGCGGACAGCGGAGACTTAAAACTTGAAAATACAACCTCTCTGAATCTTGGCACAGCGGAAAGTAGAGAATAGACTGCGGTCGCGTTGCCTCCAGTGCGGACCGCACAAAACTTAGTGCGACAGCACTGCCTTTAAACCTGAATTCCACCTCTCTGAATCTCCTAGTGCGGACCGCACAAAATGGTGTGCGGCCGCACTGGGCTTGTTCTGCCTGAGCTTGCCTTGTCTTTGGCACTTGTGCAAGTTACACTCCTTTTGAGCCGATCTTTGACGTTTTTGTCACTTTACTGATCAAACCTGCAATCAAGCACAACTTGTGAGCCTTTTGGGACTATTTTGTATGAATATTTAATCAAAGCATAAGCAAGAAAGAGTATAAAATGCGTCAAAATCCCTAGTTATCA
>NW_017671760.1:101470-109833 GCF_001879085.1 Nicotiana attenuata
AAATATCTGGAAGAATATTTACTTCCATAATTGTAGCGCGCCTAAATAGGAATATCTGGAAGAATATTTAGTTCCAGATTTGTAGCGCGCCTAATTAGGAAGGAATCAACTCCTAATAATTGGTATTTAATGAATGGTATATTTTTTGTAGAATAACTATGAACATAGCGGGTAAATATAAAACTATACACATTTTTGGTAATAAAATTTTATATATGGTATAGGAAGGAAAAAGTCTCTACGAATAACGCAATGTATTTTCACAAGTGGAGAAATCCAAGTAAGTACAGTAGTGCTTAAAGTTTGTCTGAGCTAGGCCCATCAACTTTTACCATCGGATCACAACTCAATTTGCAGAGACAGTATTTCTTCCGTGTAGCAAACTTGGTTAAATATTGAACAAAAGACTAACTGTCCTCATAGTTTGTTGACAAAGACACGGAGAGGATCAAAGTATAATGTATTTATGCAGTTAGCTAGATATGTTTGGTTCTTATATTCTTCCTCCAAAATTCATAACAAACGTGCACTTGGTTTGCCTATATTGGAAGGGATGATCAGACATGCTACCTCCATGTATCCTCATCTGCAGTACTGATATGTATATATCGGGCATGATCACAATGTTGATCATTCTTCGTTTTATTTCTGACAACTTTATGCAATTATCTCCATCTAATTGAAAAAGTTTACTGTTACGACAATGTCTTGTACCAGTTTCTGCTTCTATCTGTGCAAGAAGGGAAACAAAACAGCGCAAGTCTGATCACAACAATAAAGTGAAGTTTCAAGAAGAAGAAGAAAATAGCATCAGACTACCAAAGAAAAAGGACTTTCCAACATTCGCACAAATCCAGAAACCAAATTTTATGTATCTGAAAGATAAAACTTTCAGGAGTCATTTCGAAGTCCATTTTCTAGTTCACACTTCACAGGTGCAAACTCCAAAACGTCCGACTGGAGAGTAGAGGGGACTTAAATGGAGTGCATTTGATCCATTCCAGACAGTATCGCTTCTAATCCAGAAAGAGCAGTTATTAATTAGTATCAATAAACAAACATCAAGAACACATTATATATGATGAAAAAAAAGAACACATTATATACCTTGTATAGGTTTAAAACTTCAGATGTCTGCATGCCATGCACGTCTATTAACAACTTGAGTAATTTCTATTCACAAAAATGTACGCGCCAAGCACTTGTCCGGGTGAATACGCAATAGTATCCTTTCAAAAGCTGGAACCAGTTCTCTTAACAGGATAACGCCGAATAATGCATTCCTCCTAATATGGTCCATAAGAGGTGCAAAGCAAGCGGTCCTGTTTCTTACCCTTATGCTCTTTCTACTGCTTCTCTTTGTAGCAAATGCGAGATAAATTCATGCAAATCCGAGTAGAAGTTGATGGACATGTTAACTTGAAATGAAGTCATAATAATCAGCCAAGCTCAAATTTTAATTTCTCACATCAGAGAAGATCGAATTTAATACACATGCGCATAGAACCATCCTTCTTCTTCACAAATAATACAGGAGCACCCCAAGGCGATAAACTGGGCCTAATGAAACCCTTATCAAGTAATTCCTGCAACTGCTCCTTCAACTCCTTCAACTCAGGAGGAGCCATATGGTACGAAGGGATAGATATAGGCTGAGTGCCCGACAACAGATCAATGTCAAAATCAATGTCTCTATATGGAGGCATGCCCGGAAGATCAGCTGGAAACACATCAGGGAAATCCCGTACTACTGGGACTGAATCAACAAACGGAGAATCCATACTGACANCTGGTACTCAAAACCACTAAGAGCAACCAAACACGACCGATAAACGCGATCCACAACAAGAGAATCTCCCACAGGAGTAGAAACATACAGGGGAACTCAAAGAATCCCGAGATACACCCAAATGCAGAGCAAAATAAGAAGACACATAAGAATAAGTGGAGCCTGGATCGAATAGAACTGATGCATCTCTGTGACAGACCAAGATAGTACCTGTGATGATAGAATCGCGACAGCCTCAGTACGGGCAGGAAGAGCATATTATCTGGCCTGGCCTCCCCCTTGAGGGCGACCTCTACCTCCCCGACCTCCACCTCTAGCTGGCTGGGCAGGTGGGTTGGCAACTGGTGCAGTGATCATAGCCTGAGAACTCTGCGGGGTACGCTGTGGCTGAGAAGTCTGTGGAGGTGCATCCCTCCCAAGTCTAGGGCAATCCCTCACCACAGGCGTGTGTCACCACACTCAAAATAAGCTCTGGGAGGACGTGGCGGATGTGACTGGCTCGGGCCAGGTCTGCTGGACTGACCACTGGAAGCACCTCGCGCAGGAGGCGCACTAGATACTGGAGGTGTATAATAAGGCTCTTGAGGCCTTGGTGGAGCCGGAACACCACTGGCTGCTGGAAGAGCTGAATGAACGGGGCGACTCACGTAACCCCTACCATGACGACCTGCAGTTGGGGCACGGGCACAAGAATAATTGGCCTGCCTCTCCTCTCTATCCCTGGCATGCATACCCTCAATCCTCCTAGCAATGATCACCACCTGCTGATAAGATATATCCATCTCTAACTCACGAGCCATGCTAGACCTGATGCTGGGAATAAGCCCGTCAATAAACCGGCGAACCTTCTCGCAAACCGTAGAAACCAAAGCTGGTGCATGTCTAGCCAAGTCGATGTAACAGACAGCGTACTCCGAGACAGTCATAGTACCCTGGCGCAAATGCTCAAACTCCACGCGCCAGGCATCCCTAAGACTTTGGGGGACATACTCCCTCGTGAACATATCTGAAAACTGGGCCCAAGTCAGGTAAGCTGCCTCATCCAGACTGTCTAACTCATAAGCACGTCACCACTGATAGGCGACTCCTCGAAGCTGGAAAGTAGTGAAGAAAACCCCTCTCAATCTTGATATGCCCAAAGTACGGAGGATACGGTAGCACTCCTCAAGAAATCCAAGGGCGTCCTCTGAGGCTAGTCCACTGAAAGTCGGACGCTGATGCTTCTTGAACCACTCAAGCCTCTTCTGATCCTCCTCTGAAGCTACTGCCCTCTCCTCGAGCTGAGCTGGGGCCACCGGCTGTACTGGAATAGCCTCTGGGACCTGATCAATATGCATTCGCTGCTCAGGAGTGCGGGTGGCGGGAGTCTGTGCTCCTTCCCCGGCCTGGGATGTAGCTGCAGCAAGGGGAAGAACCCATGCCTGAGCTAGAGTGGTATACATAGCCATGAATTGTGCTAAGGTCTCCTCAAGTGCTGGAGTAGTAGAGGCAGAAGCATCAGCTGTCTGGACTCCGGCTGGTACTGCTGGTGGTACCTCGGCGGCAGCTCTCGCAGGTGCTCTGGCTGCACCACGAGCGCGTCCTCGACCTCTACCCCGACCCCGGCCTCTGACGGCTCCAGTAGGGGGCGCGAGTGCCTGGACATCTCAAGTAGCACGTGTCCTCACCATCTGTGAGAGAATAGAAGACAGAAGTTTAGAATTGTGATATCAAAAATCTCGCACGACAAGGAAATCAAACGAAACGGAATTTTCCAAACAGTTACATAGCCTCTCGTAAATAAGTACAGACGTCTCCGTACCGATCGACGAGACTCTAATAAACCGACTTGTGATTCATGACTCCTATGAACCTAGAGCTCTGATACCAACTTGTCACGACCCCGGTTCGCCCTCCGTGAACCATCATGATGGCACTTAGTCTCTTCGACTAGGTAAACCTAAGTTGCGGAAAAGAAACCAAATTTTTTTGAAGTAATACAATTTAAAGCGAAAATAAAGAAATAAACAGTGTTTAAATGTGCTGCTCGGCATACACCATATCTAACTCTCAAAACCAACACATAAGTCCAAGACCCGGAAACCCATGAATCACAAGCTAAGCAGTACTACATAGCTCTAACTCCAGAATGTCTAACAAGAACTGAAAATAAAGAAGGGCTAATATTAAACAGCAAGAATAGAAAGAGACTCCTCGGTCTGCGGACGCGGTAGATATACCTCGAAGTCGCTATAGTAGTCGCCTCGCCTCAGGGGTGGTAGGACTGAGAAGTACCTAGATCTGCACATGAAAAACATGCGCAGGAAGGGCATGAGTACACCACAGCGGTATTCAGTAAGTGCCAAGACTAACCTCGATCGGGTAGTGACGAGGAAGGTCAGGTCCCTACCGAGGTTAAATAATAATATAAAGTTCGACAGTGTAGATAAGAGCAGTATAAATAAGTGTAGCAGTAAAAGTATCACAGGATATAAAGATGACTACAACTGATACAGAGGCAAAACAATCAAAAGGATGAGAACCGGGGACCTCTCAGTATCCCGAGGATCTCTTAGTATCCTCAATACACATACCCGGGGATCTCTTGGTATCCCGAGGATCTCTTAGTATGCTCCATATATGCCAAGGATCTCTTGGTATCCCGAGGATCTCTTGGTATCCTCAATATATATCAGGGATCTCTTGGTATCCCGAGTATCTCTTATTATCTTCAATATATGTGCCAGGGATCTCTTGGTATCCCGCACCTCAGCTCGATCATAAATAAGTACAGGAGGTCTCCCGGGATGCCTTCCCGTAGCCCCAAAATAAAACGCACAACAATAGCAAAAAGAAATACTCAATTAAGCTCAACTTCGTACCAAGGCAAAATAGATAATTCTAACCTAGCATGCTTCACGTAATACAAATAAGGCATTTAAGGAAAGTAGAACAATTTAGTCAATTAGACATGCTTCTCTAAACTAACAGCAGGCTAAATTTCCAAGTAGTGTAAGCAAGAAAAAGGAAGAACACAATTCAAGGCTATTTTTAATGAAAAACCGGATTTCCAACAACTAGCACAAGTACGCGCTCGTCACCTCACGTACAGGGCATTTCAATTATCACAATAACAGTCCTAAGGGGAAAGGTCCCCCACACAAGGTTAGACAAGCCACTTACCTCGAACAAGCGCAAGTCAACCCGAAACCACGCTTTTGCCACGAGTATCCGACTCCAAATGGCCCAAATCTATTCAATTCAATTGCATATTGTAAATAACACTTCAAGCAACTGATTCTACAATTAAATTCTAAACAAAACACACGAAATTAGGGAAAATGACCAAATCGCCCCTCAAGCCCACGTCTCAGAATCGGGTAAAATTTTTATTTTCGGAATCCTCATACTCTCACAAGTCAATGCATAACAAGAACACTGAAATCGGAGTTCAATTGACCCCTCAAATACCCATTTTTAGGTCTCTTAAACTCAAGCCCTAATTACCCATTTTCCCAAGTTTTCCCCCACTAATTAGGTCTTAATCACATAAAAACGAGTTATGAAGTCAAAAATGTTACCTCCAAGTGATTCCCCTTGAATCCCTCTTCAACCTTATTCAAAAAGCTTCAAAATCGCCTAACAATGGAGGAACCTAGGCTAAAATTCGCGAAATAGACCTTTTAAAAGATTCTGCCCAGGCATTTAAATCCTTCTTCGCGAATGCGGTCAAAGCCTCGCGTTTGCGAAGCAAAAAAATGACTTTGACTAAAATCCTCTTACGCAAACGCGACAAGACACTCGCGAACACGATGGTTCCTCAAGCTTACCCTTCGCGAACGCACTCCCACTATCGCGAACGCGATGAACAAATTCGACCTCAGGCCCAGCTAACCAAAAGACTCTACGCGAAAGCGATGCCAGTCCCGCGAACGCGATGCACGAACTTAGCCCTTCGTGAACGCGGTGCCTCCCTCGCGAACACGAAGGGTAAAATTCCACTGCAACAGCTGAACAAAATCCGCAACATTTTTACAACTTAATATGATCCGTTGAGCATCCGAAACACACCCGAGGCCCCCGGGACCTCAACCAAAGGCATCAACATATCCTAATACCTTATTCAAACTTGTACCAATCTTCAAAACACCTCAAACGACATCAAATCAACGAAAACCCCTCGGATTCAAGCCTAAGTTTCCAAAATCCTCCGAATTCCACATTTGATCAAAAACCCAACCAAACCACGTCCGAATGACCTGAAATTTTGCACACACATCCCAAATGACATAAAGGAACTACTGTAACTCTCGGAATTCCATTCAAACCCTCGGATCAAATTCTCACTATCGAACCGGAAACTTTAAAAATTCAACTTTCGACATTTCAAGCCTAAATTAGCTACAGACTTCCAAAACACAATCCGAACATGCCCCTAAGCCCGAAATCACCTAACGGAGCTAACAGAACCATCAGATTTCCATTCCGAGGCCGTCTTCACACTGTTCTGACTACGGTCAACTTTCCAACACTTAAGCTCTAACTTAGGGACTAAGTGTCCCAAAACTCTCCGAAACGTAAAACCGAACATCCCGGCAAACTAAAATAGCAGAAATAAACTTGGGGAAAGCAGTTAATAGGGGATCGGGGCATAAATTCTAAAAATGACCGGCCGGGTCGTTACATCCTCCTACACTTAAACATTCATTTGTCCTCGAACGAGCATAGAGACATACCTGAAGTAGTGAAAAGATGAGGGTAACGGCTGCGCATATCCTGCTCGGTCTCCCAGGTCGCCTCCTTGACCGACTGACCCCGCCACTGAACCTTCACTGATGCAATGTTCTTTGACCTCAGCTTTCTAACATGCCTGTCCAATATTGCCATTGTCTCCTCAATATAGGATAGATCCTTGTCCAGCTGGACTGAACTGAAATCCAACACGTGCGACGGATCACCATGATACCTATGGAGCATCGAAACATGAAATACCGGATGAATTCCTGCCAAGCTGGGAGGTAAGGCAAGCTTGTATGCAATCTCCCCAACAGGCCTCAATATCTCAAAAGGGCCAATAAACCTCGGACTCAACTTCCCCTTCTTCCCAAATCTCATAACGCCCTTCATAGGCGAAACCCGAAGCAGAACCCGCTCTCCAACCATGTAGGAAACATCACGAACCTTCCCGTCCGCATAGCTCTTCTGTCTGGACTGGGCTGTACGGAGTCTATCCTGAATCACCTTGACTCTCTCCAAAGCATCCTGAACCAAGTCTGTGCCCAATAACCTAGGCTCACCTGGCTCGAACCAACCCACCGGAGATCTACATCACCTACCATATAAGGCCTCGTACGGTGCCATCTGAATGCTGGAGTGATAGTTGTTGTTGTATTCAAACTCCGCCAATGGCAAGAACTGATCCCAAGAACCTCCAAACTCAATCATACACGCACAGAGCATATCCTCAAGAATCTGAATAGTGCGCTCGGACTGTCCGTCCATCTGAGGGTGAAATGTTGTGCTCAACTCCACCCGAGTACCCAACTCCTGCTGTACGGCTCTCCAGAATCGCAATGTGAAATGAGTACCTCTGTCTGAAATGATGGAA
This sequence comes from Nicotiana attenuata, assembly GCF_001879085.1. Lineage (NCBI taxonomy): Eukaryota > Viridiplantae > Streptophyta > Magnoliopsida > Solanales > Solanaceae > Nicotiana > Nicotiana attenuata. The sequence goes on from NW_017671760.1 coordinate 108,847, forward strand.
ACTGGAATACCATGCAGACAGACAATCTCCCGGATATAAATCTCCGCCAACCGCTCTGAGGAATAGGTAGTACACACAGGGATGAAGTGCGCGGACTTGGTCAGCCGATCCACAATAACCTAAATGGAATCGAACTTCTTCAAAGTCCGTGGGAGCCCAGATACGAAAACCATGGTGATCCGCTCCCACTTCCACTCCGGAATCTTTATCTGCTGAAGCAATCCACCCGATTTCTGGTGCTCATACTTCACCTGCTGACAATTATGGCACCGAGCTACAAACCCAACTATATCCTTCTTCATCCGCCTCCACCAGTAGTGCTGCCTCAAGTCCTGATACATCTTCGCGGCACCCGGATGAATGGAATGCCGCAAACTATGGGCCTCTTGTAGAATCAACTCCCGAAGCCCATCAACATTAGGTACACAAACTCGACCCTGCATCCTCAATACTCTGTCATCACCAATAGTCACATCTCGAGCATCGCCATGCAACACCTTGTCCTTGAGGACAAGCAAATGAGGGTCATCAAACTGACGCTCCCGGATACGATCAAACAAGGAAGACCGAGAGACCACACAAGCTAGAACCCGACTGGGCTCCGAAAGATCCAATCTCACAAACTTGCTGGCTAAGGCCTGAACATCCATCGCCATAGGCCTCTCTGCTGATAGTAAATAGGCCAAACTCCCCAAACTCTTTGACCGGCAGCTCAAAGCATCGGCCACCACACTGGCCTTGCCCGGGTGATACAAGATAGTGATGTCATAATCCTTCAGCAGCTCTAGCCATCTCCTCTGGCGCAAATTAAGGTCCTTTTGCTGAACAGATGCTGCAAACTCCGGTGATCAGTATATATCTCATAAGGCACGCCGTACAAGTAATGACGCCAGATCTTTAAGGCATGAACAATGGAGGCTAACTCAAGATCATGGACAGGATAATTCTTCTCGTGTATCTTCAACTATCTGGACGCGTAGGCAATAA
>NW_017671760.1:111848-144266 GCF_001879085.1 Nicotiana attenuata
GATAGGCGGCTCCTCGAAGCTCGGGAAAGTAGTGAAAGAAAACCCCCGCTCGATCTTGATATGCCCATAGTATGGAGGATACGGTAGCACTCCTCAAGAAAACCAAGGGCGTCCTCTGAGGCTAGTCCACTGAAAGTCGGAGGCTGATACTTCTTGAACCACTCAAGCCTCTTCTGATCCTCCTCTAAAGCTACTGCCCTCTCCTCGGGCTGAGCTGGGGCCACCGGTTGTACATGAATAGCCTCTGGGACCTGATCAATATGCACTCGCTGCTCAGGAGTGCAGGCGGCGGGAGTCTGTGCTCCTTCCCCGGCCTGGGATGTAGCTGCAGTAAGGGGAAGCAACCCTGCCTGAGCTAGAGTGGACATAGTCATGAACTGTGCTAAGGTCTCCTGAAGTGCTGGAGTAGTAGAGGCAGAAGCATCAGGTGTCTGGACTCCGGCTGGTACTGCTGGTGGTACCTCGGTGGCAGCTCTCGCGCATGCTCTGGCTGCACCACGAGTGCGTCCTCAGCCTCTACCCCGACCCCGGCCTCTGACGGCTCCTGTAGGGGGCGCGGGTGCCTAGTCATCTCGAGTATCACGTGTCCTCACCATCTGTGAGAGAATAGAAGATAGAAGTTTAGAATTGTGATATAAAAAATCTCGCACGACAAGGAAATCAAACGATCGGAATTTTGTTAACAATTACATAGCCTCTTGTAAATAAGTACAGACGTCTCCGTACCGATCAACGAGACTCTAATAAACCGACTTGTGATTCATGGCTCCTATGAACCTAGAGCTCTGATACAAACTTGTCACGACCCCGGTTCGCCCTCCGTGAACCATCGTGATGGCACCTAGTCTCTTCGACTAGGTAAGCCTAAATTGCGGAAAAGAAACCAAAATTTGCGGAAGTAAAATAATTTAAAAAGGAAATAAAGAAATAAACAGTGTTTAAATGTGCCGCTCGGCATACACCATGTCTAACTCTCAAAACCAACACATAAATCCAAGACCCGAAAACCCATGAATCACAAGCTAAGAAGTACTACAGAGCTCTAACTCCAGAATGTCTAACAAGAACTGAAAATACAGAAGGGCTAATACTATACAGCAAGAATAGAAAGAGACTCTTTGGTCTGCGAACGCGGCAGATATACCGCGAAGTCGCTATAGTAGTCGCCTCGCCTCAGGGGTGGTAGGACTGAGTCGAAGTACCTGGATCTGCACATGAAAGACATTTGCAGGAAGGGCATGAGTACACCACAGCAGTACTCAGTATGTGCCAAGCCTAACCTCGGTCAGGGCCCTACTGAGGTTAAATAATAATATAAAGTTCGAAAGTATAGATAAGAGCAGTATAAATAAGTGCAGCAGTAAAAGTATCACAGGATATAAAGATAACTACAACTGATACAGAGGCAAAATAATCACAAGGGTGAGAACCGGAGATCTCTCAGTATCCCGAGGATCTCTTAGTATCCTCAATAGACATACCCGGGGATCTCTTGGTTTCCCGGGGATCTCTTGGTATCCTCCATATATGCCAGGGATCTCTTGGTATCCCGAGGATCTCTTGGTATCCTCAATATATATCAGGGATCTCTTGGTATCCCGAGGATCTCTTAGTATCCTCAATATATGTGCCAGGGATCTCTTGGTATCCCGCACCTCAGCTCGATCATAAATAAGTACAGGGGGTCTCCCGGGATGCCTTCCCATAGCCCCAAAATAAAACACACAACAATAGAAAAAAGAAATACTCAATTAAGCTCAACTTCGTACCAAGGCAAAATAGATAATTCTAACCTAGCATGCTTCACGTAATACAAATAAGGCATTTAAGGCAAGTAGAGCAATTTAGTCAATTCGACATGCTTCTCTAATCTAACAGCACGCTAAATTTCCAAGTAGTGTAAGCAAGAAAAAGGAGGACCACAATTCAAGGCTATTTTTAATGAAAAACCGGATTTCCAACAATTAGCACAAGTACGCGCTCGTCACCTCTTGTACCAGGCATTTCAATTATCACAATAACAGTTCTAAGGGGAAAGGTCCCCCACACAAGGTTAGACAAGCCACTTACCTCGAACAAGCGCAAATCAACCCGAAACCACGCTTTTGCCATGAGTATCCGACTCCAAATGGCCCAAATCTATTCAATTCAATTGCATATTGTAAATAACACTTCAAGCAACTGATTCTACAATTAAATTCTAAACTAACACACGAAATAAGGTAAAATGACCAAATTTCCCCTCAGGACCACATCTCAGAATCGAGTAAAATTTGCATTTTCGGAATCCTCATACTCTCACGAGTCAATGAATAACAAAAACACAGAAATCGGAGTTCAATTGACGCCTCAAATACCCCTTTTTAGGTCTCTTAAACTCAAGCTCGAATTACCCATTTTTCCCAAGTTTTCCCCCACTAATTAGGTCTTTAATCACATAAAAACGAGTTATGAAGTCAAAAATGTTACCTCCAAGTGATTCCCCTTGAATCCCTCATCAACCCTCTTCAAAAAGCTTCAAAATCGCCTAACAATGGAGGAACCTAGGCAAAATTCGGCGAAATAGACCTTTTAAAACATTCTGCCCAGGCATTTAAATCCTTCTTCGCGAACGCGGTCAAAGCCTCGCGTTCGTGAAGCACAAAAATGACTTTGACTAAAATTCTCTTACACGAACGCGACAAGACACTCGCGAACGCAGTGGTTCCTCAAGCTTACCCTTCGCGAACGCACTCCCACTACCGCGAACGCGATGAACAAATTCAACCTCAGACCCAGCTGACCAAAAGACTCTACGCGAACACGATGCCAGTCCCGCGAAAGAGATGCACGAACACTTAGCCCTTCGCGAACGCGGTGCCTCCCTCACGAACGGCGAAGAGTAAAATTCCTCTGCAACAGCTGAACAAAATCTGCAACATTTTTACAACTTAAAATGATCCGTTGAGCATCCGAAACACACCCGAGGCTCCCGGGACCTCAAAAAAGGCATCAACATATCCTAAAACCTTATTCAAACTTGTACCAATCTTCAAAACACCTCAAAAGACATCAAATCGACCAAAATACCTCGGATTCAAGCCTAAGTTTCCTAAATCCTCCGAATTCGGCTTTTGATCAAAAACCCAACCAAACCACGTCCAATGACCTGAAATTTTGCACATACATCCAAAATGACATAACGAAACTACCGTAACTCTCGGAATTCCATTCAGACCCTCGGATCAAAATCTCACTATCGAACCGGAAACTTCAAAAGTTCAACTTTCGGCATTTCAAGCCTAAATTAGCTACGGACTTCCAAAACACAATCCGAACATGCCCCTAAGCCCGAAATCACCTAACGAAGCTAATGAAACCATCGGATTTCCATTCCGAGGACGTCTTCACACTGTTCCGACTACGATCAACTTTCCAACACTTAAGCTCTCACTTAGGGACTAAGTGTCCCAAAACACTCCGATACTTAAAACCAAACATCCTGGCAAACTAAAATAGCAGAAAGAAACTTGGGGAAAGTAGTTAATAGGGGATCAAGGCGTAAATTCTAAAAACGACCGGCCGGGTCGTTACACTGTTGTTTATGTGCTCCACTATACACTAAGGTGTATTCTATGTGTCCCCAACCCCTCATTCTTTGTGTGGAACCTTCTTGCCAAGTGTTTCTGAATAATGGTTGTTCTGTGATTTGTGTTTGACTTAAAAGTGTTTCTCATACTTTTTCTCAAGTTATTTTTACCTCCAAATCAGTATTGGTTTTTTCAGAAAACCCATTTACTTCTAAGAATTCTCTCAATACTGTTTACCAAAAATCTTTCAAATCATGTCAAGAACTCTCACTTATTCTTAGGTTACTAAGTCCTGCCCCTCTGGTATGTATACTGCATAGAGGTCCCTGAGATCTCTCTGAACTCTGGCATATCGGGGCAGGCTCTTCCACACTGAACATAATCAGTCTTTATTTGAGAAAGTCCGGGTGTGAGCCCTGCCCGGGATCCCTAAGGTCCATAGGGAACTCTTACACACCTGGACACAAATGTGGCAATGAATCTTGGGCATTTGAGACTAGTGAAGGCCTGGTACACCAGGATTTGCTTTGGGCCTACTTCAGGCTCCCTATAGCTTAATTTATATTCTATTTATGTAAGTTTTATTCAATCATTGGTCTGTAATAACTAAGTGTAAACAGATATTGGGGTGACTAGTGAAAAGGGAGGGTAGTTGTATACTGTGGGTGAAGTTGGGTAGATAACATGCCTATAGGTTTTACTTTGGTTCAAATATGTTTTGTTAGATAACATGCCTATAGGGTTCATTTTGGTTCAAATGTGTTTTGTTAGATAATATGCCTATAGGGTTTTGCTTTGGTTCAAATAAGTTCTGCTTGCTTTATTTTACATGATTAGACATCATGCCCATAGGATCTAAAATCAGTTTTAATTAGAACTCATGCCTACAGGATCTAAAATCAGTTCTAATTAGAACTCATGCCCATCGGATCTAAAATCAATTTGATTATAACTCACGCCTATAGGTTCTGAATCAGTTTAATTAATTATCCTACTCGTTTCTTTAATGGTCTTCAACGCTGTGTTAATTAACGTCACTAGAAAGCATACCTATAGAATAAAGGACTTCAAAATATTTTTCCAGAATTGTAACTGCATATACACACTTAGTCAAACCTTAGGGCGTTAAAATTGAAACCAGTTCTGTTTATGTGTGAAATTATCCAGGCTTAACAGGCTATAAAACTAGTAGGCAAACTGGTTAGGATTCTGCCACTTTCCTTATGCATATCCTGAATCTGTAACATTCATCTAGATACCATGTTCTTAGGATTTCTGAACTTTCTTCAAAACCTGTGTTTTAGACGTGCTGTTTGTTTGCCTATACACATGCGGAGGTAAATGTGAGCCTTCTAACTACTTGTCTTTATTTGCTTGTCCTATATGTTGTTTGCTTGTCGCCAAGATTTTTACCTTTTATAAACCTTAGGCTGTCCAGAACTATCCATATTTAGAGGTCCCAAATTCCTCCAGGACCACAAGGAAGGGACGGGTAGAACCACGCTTAGAGGTCGTTAATTAAACTCGCTCATAACCACTAAGGGGAGGGTAATGGGTAGTAAAAGGATATGATGACCTGCGCGCTAATGTCACGCGTAGCCCCTCATTGAGGAGCGATTACTGGGCATTGCATGGGTATGATCCTGTAGGCCAATCAACTTAGGACTTTCCTTTTCCAACTCCTATACGTGTTTAAATTCTCTAAACATCCTTTTCTCTACATGTAAGTTGTTCAAACCTCTTTTATTTTCATTATCTGAACTTCCTTGATCATATATATGGGGAACGCTACTTTATTTGCAAATACTTGCTTACTTGTTAATTGACTAATTCATATAGTTTAAGTTCGGCCGGGACCCACCGTTGTGGACCGCGAGGGGTGCCTAACAGCTTCCCCTCAAGCTTATTTCGAGCCCTTACCCTAATCTCTGGTAATGCAAACTAGTTAATCGCTCTAGGTGCCCTAACGCACCGTAATCCGTTAGGTGGCGACTCTTTAAATACCCAATTTCCAAAAGGAAACGAGTTGTTCCCCCATGAATGTCGAAACCTGGACTTCTCCGCGAGGAGGAAAAAGGGGGCGCGACAAATAACATCAATAGAAGTCAAAGGAAACAAGTCCAAACAATAAAGCTAATATCTTGATTCAATTATACAAAGTCAACCCGGAACTCGCACCTCGAAACCCGACAAAACTCATAAATTCTGAACACCCATTCCAGTACGAGTCCAAATATATGTGTTTCGTCCAAATCCGATCTCAAATCGACCCTCAAATCATCAATTTTTATTTTAGAATTTTTTTTACTAAAATCCCCAATTTCTTCACTTAGATTCATTAATCAGTCACTAAAATAAAGGTTGGAATCATGAATAATAAATAAATCCAAGTCAGAAATACTTACCCTAATCCAAATCATGAAATTCCCTCTAAAATTGCTCAAATCCGAGCTCTAGATCTCAAAATTTGATAAAAATAACCAAAACCCTCAAGAAAAAATATTTAAGGTTCTGCCCAGTGATACCCTTCGCGATCGCGGAACCTACGTTGCGATCGTGAAGCACAAACAAGAAGCTGCCTCAATAGACCCTTCGCGATTGCGAGGACCTGCTCGCGAATGCGAGGCCTAGCACTGCTGAGCCTATGTGAACACGGTCCTTCACACCCGAACGCGAAGGTTAAAGGCGTGACGCACCCAACCAGCCTCCCCTTCTATGCGAGCACGACTCCTCGTCCGCGAATGCGAAGGACACTAACCCTTTTGCTCCGTGAATGCGACCATCCCATCGCGAACGCAAAGAGAAAATGCAACTGCCATCAGAATAACCTCCGCGAACGTGACTGCCTTGTCGCGATCGCGATGAAGAAAATCAGATACCAACATTACTAGTCTAAAACAAGTGAAAATGATTCAAAACCCATCTAAAACACACCCAAGGCCCGTAGGATCCCGTCCAATCACACCAACTAATCCCAAAATATAGCACGGACCTACTCTAGGCCTCAAATCACACAAAACAATATCAAAACCACGAATCACACCTAAATTCAAACCTAAGGAACTAATCCAAATTTTAAAATTCAAAACTTACGCCGAACATGCCTAAACAACTCCGAATGACCTCGAATTTTGCATGTAGGTCCCAAATGACACAATAGACTAATCCCAACTTATGGAATTACAATCTGAACCCGATATCATCAAAGTCAACTATTGGTCAAACATATCAACTTTCCAACTTTCGCCAAATAGAACCAAATCAACCTAGTGACCTCCAAATCAAAATCCACACATACTCCTAAGTCCAAAATCACCATATGAACCTTTTGGAACCATCAAATGCCATTCTGAGATCGTGTATACAAAAGTCAAACTCCGGTCAACTCTTACAACTTAAGCCTCCAACCAAGGGACTAAGTGTCCTAATTCAATTGAAAACTTCCCCGAAACCAAACCAACCACCTGGCAAGTCACATAATCACAAAAACACATACGGAAAGCTTCAGAAGGAAAAACAGGGCTCAAATACGCAAAACGGCCGATTGGATCGTTACAATATTTTTTTAGGAAACTTTAAGATTTGTTCTTAGTAGTTTAAATGTAAGTTTGGAGGTGAAGTTAGAGAAAGTAATATCTTAAAGATAATAAAAAACAAACAAAATCTTAGCCAATGTGGTTGCACGTTCTTCATTTAAAATGTTGAAACTTTGCAACTAAAAAGTCTTGGCCAAAGATCTTTCTGTTATGTTATCCAAATAATTTTTCTTTGTCAACTTTAATATAAAATTCAAAATTTTGTTGTGGGTTTCTTTCAACTTTGGAAATGTTATGTTGCCTTTTGCAAGTGGTTGCGATAACTCGTTCGAACTTCAAACAAGATACGAAATAGAAATCGCCTTTGTTACAATTTGGAATATTATACAGCTGTATATGTTTGCGGAGATAGGTCAAAACGGGCTAGCCCGGCCCAACCAAGCCCAAGCTTCGTGGGCTTTTATATTTGATGGGCTAGGACGGGCCGAGCCTCCATCTATATGGGCCTTAAAATGGCCAGCCCAGCCCATCCCTAAGAGGGCCGCGGGCTAGGACGGGCCGGCCCTTCAATTTTTTTAGAAAAAAATACTTCTTCAAATCTTTAGATATTCTTCGTGATATAATCTCTTAATCATATGAACGATTTCTGTTTATTTAGAGTGTACAAGAATCTTGATATTTGACAAGGAATCTCGTAATTGAAATGCAAATTCTCTATCTCTAGCTCTTCTTTTTTTAACGTTACATTAATATTTTTTAGTAATTTTATTTCACTTTCCTTAGGTTCAGGAATTGCTTCAATAAGTTTATATGTTAAGGTTTTTAATTTAGGTTTAACATTATTTGTCGATTTCATCATTATAGTCCATGAAATTTCTAAAATTCATGATATTCGATAGTATTGTCAAATTTTTTTGGGTATTAAACATGACCTTTTTCTATACTAAAGAGCAATTTAATAATTAGTAATATATTAAAGTAACCAAAATGATCATTGGCCACTTAAAATAATATTTTCTTTTGAAAAAGTATTATTGGCCACTTAAAGTAATATTTTCTTTTGACAAAAAATATTATTGGCCACTTAAAACATTCCTAGTTCGTTGTTAATTAAGCAAAAGAAAAACTAATCTTGTCATACTACATGCATATCAAAAATATAAATTCTAGTTGATATGGAAGGGTAAATGAGCAATATAAAGTTAGAAAATGGGGATTATAGTTAATATTTTTTTTAGTTTTTACTTTTTTTAAATATTTAAATTTAAATATAATTAATTTTTGACCCACGGGCAGGCCCAGGCCCAGCCTCGGTCAAGCCTCAAGGGCCAGCGGGCTGTCTTGTGCCGGGCTTATGTTCCGCATAAAAATATTAGAAACGGATAGCATCAGAAGCGAATGTTCTGTATATATTATGAATTTATTTGAACTCAGTAGCTTTGGCTTTTATATATATATATATATATATATATATATATATATATATATATATATATATATATATATATATTGTTAAAATATTACCAAATAAATATAAAGTGTAATAGATATCGAATCCAGTAAATTCAATGAGTTATTTTAGATCTTCGAATTTGAAATTATAAAGTTCAAATCTTACCTCCGTTTCCGTTTCATTTGAGAAGCCAAAAAGGCTTTGAGTAAATCACTAGATGTCAAGAGTCATAGCCAGCAAGCATTTCACCTTCAGAATTGCAAAGAGAAACAATAAACAAACCATTCCATATTCTATCTGAAACTAATATTAAAGATGCCACAAATAGAGTAAAAAATTCATCAATAATGATTTGCTTTCTGGCAGTTTGACATCTGTTCTTTAATCAAAGTTAAAAAACATTTACAAATTTGGCGCAACTTCTTTTCTAACATACGTCATAATAAATAATTTACTTTCATAGAGCTATTGAATCACTTTGCCGCGACGCATAATATTTTCCTTGATTTCCTATCAGTCAAGGAGAATCAATGATCAGCAACACAAAAGGAAGAAGCAGTGAAGATCCGGCAAGAATAGTCAATCAGAGATTGACGGTAGCTAACAAGGAAAAGAATCAGCGATGAAAGAGGAAGAAATAGCGGAGATCCAGCTAGAATAATCAATCAGAGATTGACTGAATCTATTATTGGAAGGCCCCAAAATCAAAGGGAAATGCGATCACTGAAGTGCAAAAATTAAGGGATCCACCGAATATGACTCAAGTAACACAAAGATATGCCCAGCCAATGGAAAGCTCGTCAAGACCATAAATCAAGGAAGATCAACCGGAACTTGACTTTATTCTTGGAAAGAATCAACTTATGATTCCTTTCAAGGATCAACTCCCTTGCGTTTGCAATCTCTCAAGATTCTTGAAGGCCTAATGGAAAGTATATATACAGATGTTCTGGACGTGAAAAGGACATACTTTGAACGAACCATCTTCCATCTTTTTGTTCTACTCCAAACAAGCATTGTAGTTCTTTTAGATCTGTTGTGTAATTAGTGAGAGAAGAAAAAGAGATAAACACTAGTGAGACATTGTGTCAAGAAAAGAAAAGAGACATAGAGACTAAGTTGTTGGTGTAAAGCTACACCATTCAATCTGTACTCAAGAAACATAGATCAGTGAAAGAGAACACCCTTGCAACCCAAGGGGACTGGACTAGGATTCACATTGAATCCGAACCAGTATAAAAATTTCGGTGTCTTTATTTTCTGCATTTTATTTCTGCTTTTACTATTATCATGTTCTTATTACTAGTCGACTAATTGGTAAATTAGTCAGCTACTTATAAAAGTTTTTTAAATAATCAATTCACTCCCCCTCTTATACTTTCAATTGGTATCAGAGCTAGTCTCACATTTTTTGCTTAATAGCTTGTGAGAAAAGATCAATGCAAATCAAGTAATTGTTGGAGCACTCTTTCAAGAAGGAACATCGCAAGTTAGGCCACCGTATTTCAATGGACAACACTTTTCTCACTGGAAAGTGTGTATGGAAATATATGCAAAGTCCTATGACGTTAAAGTTTGGTGAGTTATCAAAAAGGGGAACTATCCACTACCAACAGTTGCTCAACCACCAGTTGATCCAGAAGATATAGATAAATACACAGATGAGCAAATGGCAGTTGTCCAAGTCAATGCTAAAGCAATAAACGTACTCTATAATTCTATAAGTGGAGAGAAATATGAGAAAATCTCTAGTTGTGATATAGCCAAAGAAATGTGGGATAAACTGGAAGTTACTTGTGAAGGAACCAGTAAAACGAAAGAGACCCACATCAACATGTTGGTTCATGACTAAGAACTTTTTCAGATGAAAGAAGGAGAATCCATTGAAGAAATGTTTGCGAGGTTCAGCAAAATTATTAGCGACCTAAAAGCTTTTGGTAAACCATAATCAAGTGGTGTTCAAGTTCGGAAAATTCTGAGGAGTCTACCTACCACTTGGCAGACAAAAGTAGTTGCACTTGAATCAAAAGATCTAAATAAACTTTCTTATGATGAGCTTCGAGGAGATCTTATAGCATTCGAGAAAACTCACCTCAAGAAAACGAGTCAGGAAGAAAAGAAGAAAACAGTCACCTTTAAAGCTATAACTAAAAGGACAGACAATGATATTGATGACAACCCTGAAGCTCTTGAAGAAGAGATTGCATGGTATCAAGGAACATGGATGGTCAAATGAGGAGATACAGAAACACAAGAAGAGTTAGGATACTACCCAGACAAACCAGGAAATAAAATGAACAAGACAAAAATAATGGAAAATGCTATGAGTGTGGAAGATATGGGCATGTTCAAGCTGAATGCCCAGATCTTAAAAGAAAGGTTTCCAGAGGATCAACATGAACAAATCATTTGGAAGCTGGAGTGATGAAGACAGTTCAGAACAAGAAAAGATAGAAAATCTATGCTTCATGACAATCCTGGAAAACAACATGAACGAACTCTCAGACTGCTGGACAAAAAAGGATGCATCAGACGACGAATGCATAGACAATAATGAAAATTGTTCCATTGCACTAGGTGAAATTAACGAGGTAAGATTTTTAAATTGTGAAAGATGTAATGAATTGCAGGAACATTCTTGACCTTACTCTAAAAGTGTCTCAAAAAATGATGAATGAACTAAAGAGACTCAACAGAGAAAAGAAAGACTGGAAATTCAAACGTGAAGTATGCGAAATTGAAAAAGAAATACTTCAAGAAGAGTTTCGGGAATTGCAAATGCAACTCAATGACATGCGCAAATCCACCAGTCATAGTTGTGTCAAGTCGAACCAAGCGACTTACAAGTCAACTGGAGAAGGACCAGTCAGAACAGAGTCCACTAGTACTAACACAAATGGAAGAACCAAAAATGGATCAGGACTTACGTGTCACTACTGTAACAAAAGTGGACATAAATACTCTTTTTGTCAATTTCGTAAATCAAACGTCTCAGGGTGGATTTGGAAACTCAAAAACAATCATGAGTCTAGTAATACTAACCAACAAGGACCCAAGCAAGCTTGGGTACCTAAAAGGAAGTGATAATTATGTTTTGCAGGAATACCGCAGAAGGAGTCACAAAGGAAAATGGTACTTAGATAGTACGTGTTCCAGTCACATAACAGGTGACAAAAACCTGTTTAAAGAAGTTACAAAAATAGATGGAGAAAAAATAGTCGGTACCGGAACAGTTCCTTTCAATATTAATTGTGATATCACTGAGGTTTATCTTGTCGACGGACTTAACTACAATCTTCTGAGTATAAGTCAGCTATGCGACTCAGGATATGAAGTGAAGTACAAGAAAATAGGTTGTGCTACTGAAGATGAGACAGGTAAAATAATCCTCCCAGGAAAAAGGTAGGAAAATGTCTATATTCTTGATGGTTTTGAAAATATAGATGGTCATATTTATTTAACATCCATATCTGACTATCCATAATTATGGCATAAGAAACTTGGTCATGCAAGCATGCATCTGATAGAGAAACTTTCCAAGAATGATTTAGTTATTTGTTTACCTAAACTCAATTTCTCTAGAAATCATATATGTGATGCATGTCAGATTGGTAAACAAACCAGAAACTCTTTCAAAAAACAAAGATATTGTATCTACTTCAAAGCCTTTGCAATTGCTTCATGTGGACTTATTTGGACCTACTAGAACTGCTAGCATTGGAGGAAAACTATATGCTTTTGTTATTGTTGATGATTACTCACGCTTTACTTGGGTGATTTTTCTATCTCACAAAGATGAAGCTTTGAAATTTTTTGAGATCTTCTGTAAAAGAGTCAAAAGAGAAAAAAGGTATCTTATTGCAACAATTCAAAGTGATTATGGAGGAGAATTTGAAAGCAGAGCATTTGAAGATTTCTGCAATGATCAAGGATACACCCCAATTGTTGAGCGAAAAATAGGACTCTACAAGATATGGAAAGAACTATGATACTAGAATAATTATTACCAAATCACTTCTGGGAAGAAGGAGTAAGTACAGCGTGTCACATTCTCAACCGATGCCTGATAAGACCCATCCTGAAAAAGACTCCTTATGAATTGTGGAAAGGTAAACGACCCAATATAAGTTACTTTCATCCGTTTGGAAGCAAATATTTCATCCACAATAATGGTAAGGACAATCTTGGAAAATTCGATCCAAGAAGTGACGAAGGTATTTTTCCATGTTATTCATTAAATAGTAGATCCTTTAGAGTCTATAATAAACACACACTATGTGTAGAAGAATCAGTACATGTTATCTTTGATGAAAATAATACTTCGGTCGAGAAAGGAACTATTACAGGTGATGAAGATCAAATTCAAGAAATTTAGGAGACAAGCAAATCTGAAGAGTCAACTAATAAACCTGATGGTGTCATGGAGTCAACTAATGAGATTAGCAACTATAAATCGGAATCTCCGAAGGAGCCAACTACTCATACGAGTACAATTCGTCCAAATGACTGCAGAAGTTAACTAGAATATCCTCAAAAGTTTATCATAGGAGCCCTAAGCGAAGGAATGAAAACCAGGGGAGCTCTCAAGAAGAAAGAAAACATAGCACTGATTTCCGAGATTGAACCAAAGAAAATAGAGGAAGATCTGAAAGACTCAAGCTGGTTACAAGCAATGCAGGAAGAGCTAGATCAATTTGACAAAAATCAAGTGCGGAAATTGCTGCCTAAGCTTGAAAACGCTCATGTAATTAGAACAAAATGGGTTTTCAGAAATAAGCTAAATGAGGATGGAAAGGATGTGAGAAACAAAGCCAAATTAGTAGCTCAAGGATACTCACAACAGGAAGGAGTCGACTACGACATAACCTTTGCCCCAGTAGCTCGACTGGAATCAATACGAATTCTTCTTGCATTCGCATCCTTTAAAAGATTTAGGCTCTTTCATATGGATGTCAAAAGTTCCTTTTTAAATGGTTTTATTGAGGAGGAAGTATATGTAAAACAACCTCCTAGATTTGAAGATTCAAAGTTTCCTTACCATGTGTACAAATTGACCAAAGTATCATATGGACTCAAACAAGCTTCACGAGCATGGTACAAAAGACTCATCTCAGCTCTTCTTGATCACGGATTTACAAGAGGTAAAGTAGACACTGCCCTTTTTATTAAAAGATCATCATAAGGTAATCTCATTATTCGAGTTTACATAGATGATAATATTTTTGGTAGTGCTAATCCTCTTCTGTGCAAGGAATTTTCAAATCTTATACAAAGTGAGTTTGAAATGAGTATGATGGAAGAGCCAACATTCTTTCTTGGACATCAAATTCAACAATCTAAAGAAAGAACGTTTATATGTCAGACAAAATACACAAAGGAATTGATTCAAAAGTTCGGTATGAGTAGTGCTAAAGCCATTGGCACACTAATGAGTCCTTCAACGAGTCTTGACAAAGATGAATAGGGAAATCATGTTGATGAAACTAAATATCGTGGAATGATTGGATCCCTTTTTTATCTAACTGCTAGTCGACCAAATATTATGTTTAGTGTTTGTAAATGTGTCAGGTTTTTGTCAGCTCCTATAGAATCACATCTGACTGCAGTAAAGAGAATTATTTGATATCTCATTGGAACTATTTCTCACGGATTATAGTATCCACGCTCTAATAATTTTAAACTAGAAGGTTTTTCATATGCTGATCTTGCAGGTGATAAGAAAGACAAAAAAAGCACCAGCGGAACATGTCAATTACTTGGAAAAGCACTGATATCTTGGAACAGTAAAAAGCAAGGATCAGTTGCACTATCCACAACTAAGGCTGAGTATATCGCCATTGGACAATGTTGTGCACAACTATTATGGATGTCTCATCAATTGGTGTCACGACCCAATTTCCCCTCCGTTGGGTTTCGTGATGGCACCTAGTCTTAAGGACTAGGTAAGCCTAATAATTTGCGGAAAAACAACAATAAATAATAACATCTAAAACTTCTGAAATAAATCCCTTATACAATGAACATCTTCCCAAAACCCGGTAGTACAAGTCATAAGCTCTACAGAGTGTCACTACCATTTCTAAACACAACCGTATGGAAATAAGTACAGCAGTGAGAATGTAAAATAGGAAGGTGACTCTTAAGCCTGCGAACGCAGCAGCAGGGCTACCTTGAGTCTCCTTGGCACGAATTCGCACAACTACTAGCGAACAATACCTGGATCTGTACAAAAAGATGTGCAAAAGTGTAGTATGAGCATACCACAGTGGTGCCCAGTAAGTATCAAGACTAACCTCGGTGGAGTAGTGACGAGGAACAGTCAAGACATCTACTGGTCAAATGGAATAACACGATATGATAATAAAATATCGAGATAAAGATAACGAGGTAATATCAACAGCGGAGAGAAATCAAATTAGAAACAGTAGGAACAATAAAGGGAGAACACAGGTAATAACGAACGACACCAAGTAAATCAGATAACCAAGTAAATCTACACTGACATAACAGAAACAGAGACAAGTAAGAATGTATCCAAATAAAGAAGGCAATGCCTACTCAATCACTCACATCATGCCTAATGCACAATCCCGACCATCTCAAATCCTCGGTTTCTCATATCATAATCTCAACTTCCGAACCTTCAAAACACATGGCACCTTGTGCTCCCATATTTTTTTTTCATTTCACTATTAACAAGAGAAATCCACATGCTATACAATACATAATGTCCGTACAAATGCACTCAAGATGTTCAAGAAGTCTCATTTACCTAATATAAGTAAATTACAAATTCTAAACTAATTAGGAAGCCAGCGAGAAAAGATGAAGTTATTTTTAGAAGTTATTTGAATAAAGAAAGTACCATTTTTAATTAGAATACAACATCGAATGAATTATTACCTTTACCACGGGAATTAATAATATACAACTAGTAGAAATTCCTTTTAAGTAGAACACAACCTCAGACGATTTAAGGAAAATTTAGTTGAGAAATTAATTGAGTCAAAAATGTAGAAATTATTGAGGTTGAAGTATTGAAATATATATAAATATTATACGGCAGGGTATTGACAACACTATGGGTTCCAACACAAAAAATCACAGCAGCAAGGGAATCTAACCCGTTAAAACACTTGAATTCACAACAATGATTACACACAGCAAGCCGAAAGTGCACGGCATCACCCTTCATGCTTTTACACTCACAGAATATCGACAGGGGATCTCCCGGGATTCCGTCCCGTAGTCCCAAACGTAAATACTTGGGGGATCTCTTGGTATCCTCAATATATGTGCTGGGGATCTCTTGGTATCCCGAGGATCTCTTAGTATCCTCAATATATGTGCTGGGGATCTCTTGGTATCCCGAGGATCTCCTGGTATCCTCAATATTTATGCTGGGGATCTCTTGGTATCCCGAGGATCTCTTGGTATCCTCAATATATGTGCTGGGGATCTCTTGGTATCCCGAGGATCTCTTAGTATCCTCAATATATGTGCTGGGGATCTCTTGATATCCCGATGATCTCCCGGTATCCTCAATATTTATGCTGGGGATCTCTTGGTATCCCGAGGATCTCTTGGTATCCTCAATATACGTGTTGGGATCTCTTGGTATCCCGAGCTAACAAATATGAACAATAGCATCCTGGCAGGGGAATCAACAATATGAAAAAATAACACCCCGGCAAATGAATCAACAATATAAACAATACATCCCGGCAAGGGAATCAACAATATAAATAATACATCCCGGAAGGGGAATCAACAACAATCCAACAAGCCAATCACAAGGAAGTTCCACCACCAAGAGTATGATTACATAACAATAAGAGAATCACGGAGAAAGTAAGAAAACACATAACCTTAACAAAACAACAAAAGAACAGCTAATTCAATTAAGGCAATTAAGGCCAAGTAACAGGTAAGAGTCAGAGGAAAGCTAACAACATCGTATAGAACATATAGAGGTAAATTATGCAATTATATAACTCAATCATAACAGAATACTTCCCATACAATGAACATAAGGACCAAAGAATCCTAGAGGCAAATTTCCCACAAATAAGTCCGAGCACACACTCGTCACCTTGCATGCACGAACTACAATTAGCATGGAAGACTCAAATCCTAAGGGAAAGTCCCCCACACAAGGTTAGGCAAGATCATACCTCAAAGATGACAAACCGATACTCTAAAATGCACTTCTCGGGTGAAAAGTCCTCCGGACGGCTCAAATCTAACCAAATTAACTTCAAAGCACAAATAAAACACATAAGAAACTATTCCGGATCATAAAGTTTAAATATTTAACAAAATCTAAAAATTGGTCCAAAAGTCGACCCCCGGGCCCGCACCTCTGAACCCGACAAATTTTACAAAATCCGAAAACCCATTCCAATATGAGTTGAACCATACAAAAATTATCAAATTCCGATACCATTTCGTCCCTCAAATCATGAAATTTCGTTTGGAAAACTTCCTTCAAAAACCAACATTTTCCCTAACTAAAAACACAATTTCAATGATAAAAATAAGGACTAATTCATGCAATATATTTAGGTCTCAGTGAAGAACACTTACCCAATCGATTTGTATGAAAACCGTTCAAAGAATCGCTCAAAACCGAGCTCCACAAGTCGAAATATGATAAAAATGGTGAAACCCTCGATTTGGAAAATATATTGTGTCCGCCAAGATTTTGTGCATCGCGAACACGGAAGGAAAACCGCGTTCGCGAAGAAGAGAAACTGAAGCTGCCAAGAAAAGCCTACGCGAACGCGAGATATGGGACGCGAACGAGTAGAGTAAAGAGCAGAGGCTTACGCGAACGCGGAGGCTATGACGTGAACGCGAAGAAGAATTAGCCACCAGCCCCCAAGTTCCTAATTCTGCCATGCGAACGCGAGGGATTCGATGCGAACGCGAAGAAGGAGAAAGGAAAACCTTCGCGAACGTGAGAGGTTACCCGCGAACGCGATGAATAATAAATTCCTCCTCGAAGATTACTCTTCGTGAACGCGGAGGACCAGACCCGAACGCGAAGAAGGAAACTAGTTGACAGATGTCAGCAGTTCAAAATAGAAGGAAAAAGACTCGTAGCCCATCCGGAACATACTCGAGGCCCTCGGGACCTCAATCAAACATGCCAACATATCCCATAACATCATTCAAACTTGTTCCAGTCTTCGGAACGCTCAAAACAACATCAAAACACCAATTTAACATCGGATTCAAGCCTAAGAACTCCAAAAACTCTCAATTTACGCTTTCGATCGAAAGGTCTATCAAACCTCGTCCGAATGACCTAAAATTTTGCACACACGTCACATTTAATACTACGCAGCTACTCCTACTTCAATAATTCCATTCCAACCATCCGATCAAAGTCTCACTATTGAACCGGAAATTTCAGAAATTCAAGTTTCGGCATTTCAAGCCTAAATTAGCTACGGACCTCCAAAACATAATCCGAACGCGCGCCTAAGTCCAAAATGACCATACAAAGTTGTTGGAATCATCAAAAATTCATTGCGGGGCCGTTTACTCAAAAGTCCAATTCCGGTCAAATTCTCACCGCTTAAACTCCCAAAACTAGATTCCTTCTTGCAATTTTACTCTGAATCATCCGTTAACTGAATTCAACCATGCACGCAAGTTGATACTCGTATTATGAAGCTGTTCCCGACCTTATGCCGCTGAATGGAGCTTAAATTTTCAAAACGACCGGCCGGGTTGTTACATCCTTCCCCTCTTAAAACCAATGTTCGTCCTCAAACGTGCCAAGCTTTGCCTCGAAGTTCTCAATTCATTTTATGCACACTTCCAGCATACACCCGCGGGTGATCCCAAGTCACCCTAATCCACATAGATCTGATGACACCATCTCAACTGAAATTTAGTCTTTCTAGCAATACCAATAAGCCTTAGAGCCCAACTCCCCGTCCCCCATTCATTTCCAAGGGACCTGATTCTAAATCCATATCCGGTATCAGTCTCAACTAGCTGCAACCACTTATGCCTACACCCACAGAGTACAACCACACAACATACACACCACACATAGGCTTATGATAACATTCCTGATCACAATATTTGCCCGAATCAATCCTGCACCGGCCATAAGCCTTAAATTCGATAGGAACCTTTTTGAAACCTCCACAACACTGATGATGGTACAATAACCACGAAAACCATATAGCTAACACCCGAATCACCAATTCAGAACTAATACCAACGGGCACACACCCACAAGCTAGAACTCAAGAAGCACAGAACGAAATTGACTAAATATGGAAAGGAAACACATAAAGGAACTATCAAACAAGTCCGTCAAGCACAAGTTTTTTTTCTATCAAAACTAGTTTACCACTCAATCTAACAAGAAATAACTAAAGCATATAAAAGAATCACAAGGATTTCATACTGATATAACTCCCACCGCGGTACATAGCCCGGTCTCAACACATCAAATCACATGAAACAACGAGGGTCCTACCCTCAACTCTGAATCTCAAGTAGGGTACACACCAAATCAGCTGGACACTCTCACTAGATCAATCCCGTCACAATTTACAACAAGTACTGGCTCCCACACCGGTGGAGCATAAGAATCACGGTTCGTAGCAAAAATACTCGTAAATCACATCAAGCCTACCAAGAAGGACAATAGAAATTTACTACTAGTCGCATAACTCTCGATAATAAACAAAAACAGACGATAGACACGGCTATCACTTATAGAACCTTCCAACAGGGTTACACATAAACAGAGTGTAAATCATGAAACGCACCCATAAGTGGGGCAACAAATAGGGGAACTCACCCCGATAAGCAGAGCTGTCATGAGCTACGGATGGTGATCCACTATAAAAAATCAAAAATCATACCCGAATGGCATCATCTAGCGCAACGGCCTCAAGCCTACTATATGAAACATATCAACGGGGCGGGCCTCCCCCTCTTGGGCGCCCTCTACTCACCCGAATACCTTGTTGTGACATATCTGCCCGAAATCTGGGGAAATATCTCACCATGTGGCTAGCATCTCCACACTCAAAGCAACACCTCTACTGACGTGGCTGTGGGAACTATGCGCTATGGGTACTCTGAGACCCATGAACACCTGAATCACTATGAAGCCTGAAGCGCAAACTGAACTGGCTAACCCACGAACCTCCACCATGTCGTTCCCTGCCTCCAGAATAAGGCCAGCAGATCTCTCCGGCCCACGAGGCCTCCACGCCTCCCTGTACTCTCTCTCTCTCCAGATCTCGTCTGTCCTCTCGCTCCCGATCCCATATGCCCTCTAACCAGCGAGCGATGCCTACCACCTGCTGAAATGAAACATCTGACTCTAACTCTCGAGCCATGCTGAACCAAAGTGACTGAGGTACAAACTCTCTCAAAACATCTCTGAAAACTGAACTCATGTAAGTGAAACTGCATCGGCCGATTACCCAACTCATATGTCCACCACCACTGATAAGCCTCTTCGTTAAGCTGGAATGTAGTAAAAGCAACCACACTCGTCTCTGCAATACCCATAGTGCTGATAATGCGATGACACTCCCCTATGAAACCCATTGTGCTCTCTTAAGCCAAACCGCTGAATGTAGGAGGGTCACTCTTTCTTGAACCTTGCAAATTCTAAGTTGCTCTCCCTCGGATGCTGTTGCCCTGACCATGGGCAGAATTGGAACCACAGATTGTGTCGCCATGACGCCTGGAACTTGACCAACGGAAACTCACTACTCTGAGTGCGGTCTAGCTGCAGCACGCACTCCTCGTCGGTCTCTGCCTCTAGCAATACCTGCTCCGAAAGCAACATCATCGATAACCGCAGCTCGTGTCCTCACCGTCGGTGAGAGATGGAAGGATGAAAGTTCAAATTCCAAGATCAATAAGCTCGCACGATAAGAATGAAGGAAGTGAGATTGTCCTAATAGTTTCGTAGCCTCTCGAAGATAAGTACAGACGTCTCCGTACCGATCCGCAAGACTCTACTAAACTCGCTTATGACTCGTAGCACCTATGAACCTAGAGGTCTGATACCAACCTGTCACGACCCAATTTCCCCTCCGTTGGGTTTCGTGATGGCACCTAGTCTTAAGGACTACGTAAGCCTAATAATTTGTGGAAAACAACAATAATTAATAACATCTAAAATTCTTCTGAAATAAATCCCTTATACAATGAACATCTTCCCAAAACCCGGTAGTACAAGTCATAAGCTCTACAGAGTTTCGCTACCATTTCTAAACACAACCGTATAGAAATAAGTACAGCAGTGAGAATGTAAAATAAGAAGGTGACTCTTAAGCCTGCGAACGCAGCAGCAGGGCTACCTTGAGTCTCCTCGGCAAGAATCCGCACAGCTACTAGCGAACAATACCTGGATCTCCACAAAAAGATGTGCAGAAGTGTAGTATGAGCACACCACAGCGGTGCCCAGTAAGTATCAAGACTAACCTCGGTGGAGTGGTGACGAGGAACAGTCAGGACATCTACTGGTCAAATGGAATAACACGATATGATAATAAAATATCGAGATAAAGATAACGAGGTTATCAACAGCGGAGAGAAATCAAATTACAAACAGTAGGAACAATAAAGGGAGAACACAGGTAATAACGAACAACACCAAGTAAATCAAATAACCAAGTAAATCTGCACTGACATAACAGGAACAGAGACAATTAAGAATGTATCCAAATAAAGAAGGCAATGCCAACTCAATCACTCACATCATGCCTAGTGCACAATCCCGACTATCTCAAATCCTCGGTTTCTCATATCATAATCTCAACTTCCGAACCTTCAAAACACATGGCACCTTGTGCTCCCATATTTTTTTTCCATCTCACTCTTAACAAGAGAAATCCACATGCTATACAATACATAATGTCTGTACAAATGCACTCAAGATGTTCAAGAAGTCTCATTTACCTAATATAAGTAAATTATAAATTCTAAACTAATTAGGAAGCCAGCGAGAAAAGATGAAGTTATTTTTAGAAGTTATTTGAATAAAGAAGTACCATTTTAAATTAGAATACATCATCGAATGAATTATTACCTTTACCATGGGATTTAATAATTTACAACTTAGTAGAAATTCCTTTTATGTAGAACACAACCTCAGACGATTTAAAGAAAATTTAGTTGAGAAATTAATTGAGTCAAAAATGTAGAAATTATTGAGGTTGAAGTATTGAAATATATATATAAATATATATACGGCGGGGTATTGACAACACTATGGGTTCCAACAAAAAGAATCACAACAGCAAGGGAATCTAACCCGTTAAAACACTTGAATTGACAACAACGATTACACACAATAAGCCAAAAATGCACGGCATCACCATTCGTGCTTTTACACTCACAGAATATCGACAGGGGATCTCCCGGGATTCCGTCCCGTAGTCCCAAACGTAAATACTTGGGGGATCTCTTGGTATCCTCAATATACATGTGCTGGGGATCTCTTGGTATCCCGAGGATCTCTTGGTATCATCAATATATGTGCTGGAGATCTCTTGGTATCCCGAGGATCTCTTGGTATCCTCAATATATGTTCTGGGGATCTCTTGGAATCCCGAGGATCTTTTAGTATCCTCAATATATGTGATGGGGATCTCTTGGTATCCCAAAGATCTCCTGGTATCCTCAATATTTATGTTGGGGATCTCTTGGTATCCCGAGGATCTCTTGGTATCCTCAATATATGTGCTGGGGATCTCTTGGTATCCCGAGGATCTCTTAGTATCCTCAATAAATGTGCTGGGGATCTCTTGGTATCCCGAGGATCTCCTGGTATCCTCAATATTTATGCTGGGGATCTCTTGGTATCCTCAATATACGTGCTGGGGATCTCTTGGTATCCCGAGCCAACAAATATGAACAATAGCATCCTGGCATGGGAATCAACAATATGAACAAATGACACCCCGGCAAGGGAATCAACAATATAAACAATACATCCCGGCAAGGGAATCAACAATATAAACAATACATCCCGGCAAGGGAATCAACAACAATCCAACAATCCAATAACAAGGAAGTTCCACCACCAAGAGTATGATTACATAGCAACAAGAGAATCACAGAGAAACTAAGAAAACACAATAACCTTAACAAAACAACAAAAGAACAGCTAATTCAATTAAGGCAATTAAGGCCAAGTAACAGGTAAGAGTCAGAGGAAAGCTAACAACATCGTATAGAACATATAAAGGTAAATTATGCAATTATATAACTCAATCATAACAGAATACTTCCCATATAATGAACATAAGGACCTAAGAACCCTAAAGGCAATTTTACCACAAATAAGCCCGAGCACACACTCGTCACCTCGCGTGCACGAACTACAATTAGCATGGAAGACTCAAATCCTAAGGGGAAGTCCCCCACACAAGGTTAGGCAAGATACTTACCTCAAAGATGACAAACCGATACTCTAAAATGCACTTCCCGGGTGAAAAGACCTTCGGACGGCTCAAATCTAACCAAATTAACTTCAAAGCACTAATAAAACACATAAGAAACTATTCCGGATCATAAAGTTTCAATCTTTAACAAAATCTAAAAATTGGTCCCAAGGTCGACCCCCGGGCCCGCACCTCAGAACCCGATAAATTTTACAAAATCTGAAAAACCATTCCAATATGAGTTGAACCATACAAAAATTATCAAATTCCGATACCATTTCGTCTCTCAAATCACGAAATTTTGTTTGGAAAACTTCCTTCAAAACCAACATTTTCCCTAACTAAAAACACAATTTAAATGATAAAAATAAGGACTAATTCATGCAATATATTTAGGTCTCAGTGAAGAACACTTACCCAATTGATTTGTATGAAAACCCCTCAAAGTATCTCTCAAAACTGAGCTCCACAAGTCAAAATCTGATAAAAATGGTGAAACCCTCGATTTGGAAAATATATTGTGTCCGCCCGTATTTTGTGCATCGCGAACGCGGAAGGACAACCGCATTCGCGAAGAAGAGAAACTGAAGCTGCCAAGAAAAGCCTACGCGAACGCGAGATATGGGACGCGAACGCGTAGAGTAAAGAGCAGAGGCTTACGCGAACAAGGAGGCTATGACGTGGACGTGAAGAAGAATTAGCCACCAGCCCCCAAGCTCCTAATTCTGCTATGCGAACGCGAGGGATTGGATGCGAACGCAAAGAAGGAGAAAGGCAAACCTTCGCGAATGCGAGAGGTTACCCGCGAACGCGATGAATAATAAATTCCTCCTCCAAGATTACTCTTCGCGAATGCGGAGGAGCAGACGCAAACGCGAAGAAGGAAACCAGCTGACAGATATCAGTAGTTCAAAATAGAAGGAAAAAGACGCGTAGCCCATCCGGAACATACCCGAGGCCCTCGGGACCTCAATCAACCATGCCAACATATCCCATAACATCATTCAAACTTTTTCCAATCTTCGGAATGCTCAAAACAACATCAAAACACCAATTTAACATCGGATTCAAGCCTAAGAACTCCAAAAACTCTCAATTTACGCTTTCGATCGAAAGGTCTATCAAACCTCGTCCGAATGACCTAAAATTTTACACACATGTCACATTCAATACTACGCAGCTACTCCAACTTTCGAAATTCCATTCCGACCCTTCGATCAAAGTCTCACTATTGAACCGAAAATTTCAAAAATTCAAATTTCGGCATTTCAAGCCTAAATTAGCTATGGACCTCCAAAACATAATCCAAACACGTGCCTAAGTCCAAAATGACCATACGAAACTGTTGGAATCATCAAATATTCATTCCGGGGCCTTTTACTCAAAAGTCCAATTCCTGTCAAATTCTCACCGCTTAAACTCCCAAAACTAGATTCTTTCTTCCAATTTTACTCTGAATCATCCGTTAACTGAATTCAACCATGCACACAAGTTTATACTCGTATTATGAAGCTGTTCCAGACCTTACGCCGCTGAATGGAGCTTAAATTCTCAAAACGACCGACCGGGTTGTTACAATTGGTTGACTATGAACTATTTTTTAAACCCATTCTAATTTTCTGTAATTACTCTAGTGCTATATGCCTCTCAAAAAATCTTGTGCATCACTCTAGGGCTAAGCATATAGACATCAAGCATCATTTCATTAGTGATTATGTTCTTAAGGGAAATATAGAATTATCTTTTGTTGGTACTACTGATTAATTAGCAGATATTTTCACAAAGCCTTTACTTGAAGATGGATTTTGCTTTTTAAGAGAATTACTTGGTATTATTTCCATTGAACATTAATATTAGGACCTATGTGATATTGTTATATCTTGTATGCCTAATGTTTAAACTTTGTCTTTTCATAGTCATTAATAGCGCCTCCGAATTCCCTCTCTTTTCCTCTTCTTTCCCATCAGTTGCAGCTTTCAAGAAAGGAAAACCAATCATCATGCTTGTTCAACTGACACACTTTACTTTCTTGTACCCAACCGTTTGAAATCCCTTTTTAATCTCTGAAACCCTCTTTCAATCTCCATCATTCCCATCGCCTAGAAACCCTCTCAGAAACACTCTCCGAAACTCTCTCCAAACAGTTTACTCCATGGCTAAACACTCTAAAAATCCCTTAGCCTACACCAGGAAAAGTACTCGTTCCAGAGGAAAACCTTCTTCCCACCCTCCTGAACAAGTAGACCTAGGATCCGACCACTCAGAAGGTTTTGCCTCCTCTCAAACAGAACTCTTAGATCATTCTCATCCTCTAGGAGAAATATCCCTCGGAAAAAGGCCTTTGGAAGAACCTCCTGAATCCTTTACTCCAAAGAAATCCAAAATAGATCTCTTAAGTTCTTTAGAATCTGACCTAAATTTCTAGGATTCTCCAAACAGGGATTTTCATTGCTCTGAAATACAAGCCAATCGCTCATGGCAGAGTAGTTGACCTTGATGACATGGAAGCCCTAAACTGTAAGGTAAAAAATCTATTTGTTTATCAAGGTTGGTCAAAATTCCTATATGTTCCCCCTGCTAAAGTCTATAAACCCTTGGTAAGAATGTTTTATGCCTATCTTCACTTTAATAAGTGTGACAAGTTGGAATCCTTAGTGTTAGGAAAGCACATCGTTCTTGATTGTGTCATGGTTGACTCAATTTTTCAGTGTAAGTGTTCTGGTTTTTCTATGCTGTTCAAAAATTCTTGGCCCGGTGACATTGAAATCACCTTGATAAAGCAAAACTTTGTATTGCTGAGTGTTCATCTGAATCCATGCCTAACCAGTTAGGTCCAAGTGATGTTAGCTTTGAAACTCGTGTTCTATCCCACATTGTTGCAACTACCCTGCTCCCTCGTACTGGCTCTTTCTCCACCTTCTCTCAACGATATACCTTTCTTGTCTGCTGACTTGTGACCAAACTCAAGATCAAATTGTCCTCCTGGGTCATAAATTTTATGATTGAAAGTGCTGATGATCCCGCCAGTCTGCCCTATGGCATGGCCATCCCTCAAATTCTAGAAGCTTACAATATCTCTATCTTTGAATATCCGTTCGTCTCTGTTTCAAAATGTTACAATTCTAGGGCATTTCCTAGTATGGGGTATGTGTGTGTGAAGGGCTCCTGGTTAGAAATAGGAGGGTGAAGTCAAGCATGTTCAACCTGATCCCAAGACCAAAGCCTCTATTTCCCATCACAGTCTTACAAATCATGACCTTGCTGAGAAACTGACTACCATTGACAACCAGCTAAACACCATCAAAGATCTCCTTGTTGCTACTTAGTCCACTGTTGGGAACATACATGCAATCTCCAAAGAGACATGGTCTGATGTTTCAAAGATAAGGGTTGCAATTCTCAGAGTTAGGGAAACGCAATTAAGGCATTCAAGGAAGTGCACGATAGTCTTGATGGAGTGGTCGTCTCAGCTGATGCCAACTTTGAACAACTGAAGGAGGTGATTTGAAACACTCTTACTTATTTCTTGCATCGTTAGTGTGGAAGTTTCAAACAATTTTTTGCTTTGGACTGGATAACCAGTCGTTGGATGATTTTTTTTTGCTTTGTTTTGCTATAACTCTACATGTCTCCCATGCATCTTATGCTATATATTCTTCTTTAGTATCTGGTGTATTATTGTTTTTTATCCCCTCTTTGCTGATGTCAAAAAGGAGGAGAAGGCTATACATATATTTGTGCAGGTACATCCATTGCAGGGGGAGTCGACTATAGATCCTACAGAAGAAGTCAAATAAAAGAAGTAGTCCCAACGGCACCTATTGAGGGGGAGTCAACTGCACTCATTGAGGGGGAGTAAAATATAGGGAAGTTAACTGGTGTTTATATATATATTGTTTTTTCTCATCATCAAAGAGGGAGAGATTGTTAGGTTTTAGTTTTAATGATGAAAAATAATATAATTGCTTTTGGTGTAGGGACTCAAGGAAATCAACGAAAGATCGAAGTACAAAAAGAGAAGCAATCAAAGCTAAAGGAAGAAATCAATCAGAGATTGATTGAAGCATTCAAAAGGATTTATTGAAGTAATCCGGCAGCTATCAAGACTTAAAGATGGAAAGCTGTCAATGTCCACACATCAAGGAAGAGTAAGGGAAATTGACCTTATTCTTGGAAAGAATCAATTTCTTCCAAGGATAAAATTTCTTGGGTGGAAAATCTCTTCTGTTTCAACGGTATCCTACAAAGTATTTATACGCAACCTTAAGACTTGGTGACACATACTTTGATCGAACCATCTACCCTATTTTTGTTCTACTCCAAACAAGCGTTGTAGTTTCATTAGATCTGTTGTGTAACTAAGTGAGAGAAGAAAAAGAGATAAACACTGGTGGGGCATTGTATCAAGAAAAGAGAAAAAAGATATAGATACTAAGTCATTGGTGTAAAGCTACGCCGTTCAATCTGTACTCGCGAAACAACGATCACTGAAAGAGAACACCCTTGCAACCTAAGGGTACTGGACTAGGATTCACATTGAACCCGAACCAGTATAAAAATATCGGTGACTTTACTTCCTGCATTTAAATTATGCATTTATTATTACTATCTTATCCTTACCTCAAGTCGACTAATTGTTGATCTAGTCAACTACTGATAAAAGTTGCTAACAATAAGCAATTCACCCCCCCCCCCCCGTGTACTTTCATTAATATCTAGTGACATGAGCAATGAAGGAATCCATCTCCATTTCATGATCTCCACCATCTTTGACTGATTCTTTGACTTGTTTACCTAATTCCATGGCACGCATTCTCATCTCATGTCCTTCTGTAGAAGCCATCAAATTCTCAACAACATTTTTGATTGTACTTGATCAATCATATCATCACGGCTATCCCAATGCTTCACGACGACTCCAATTTTAAGCACATTCATAATAAACACAACATTTCTGGCTGGTCAAAATGCATAGGCCATGTCGCTATAGGAACTCCCATGGTAATACTTTCCATACCTGAATTCCACCCACAGTGACTCATAAATCCGCTAGTTGATGAATGTGCCAAGATTTCTAATTAGGGTGCCCAGTCATTTACAATAATTCCTCTTTCTTTTACTCTCTCTTCATATCCTTCAGGGATTATGACTTCCCCTTCTCCTCCTGAAAATATATTTCTAACTACCCAAATAAACTTCTGCTGACTTTTTTCCAATCCTATAGCAAGTTCTTTGATTTGCTCCATAGATAAGTAGCCTGTTGTTCCAAAAGAAACAGAAATCACTGAATTTTGGGCTTGCTTGTTGAGCCACTCTAAGCATTTGTGATGAACTTTTGAGTGCTTTCGCGCTGATATAGTCACCAAATTGAAGGGACCAACAGCCCATTATTTACGAATTTCGAGCAACCTACTGAATTTTGCTAGTGGTTCAAGATAAGGACCCTCGAGAACTTTGCAAGTATCATATAAATTCCAAGAGCTGAATTTGTTACAACAATGTTGTAATCGCATAAATTCAATAAACTCAGGTGTGAAAGTACTTCTGAGAGTTGGAAGTCCATCTGGAATGTGAACACCAGATGGGAGAAAATGTTTCTTGGCCAGTTTTGCGAGGAATGAAGGAAGATGGAGATAGTATTTGATGATATCCCGAACCAGTATAAAAGTGTTATGTGTCATTCTCTTTCCATTTATTGTTATCTTACATTCTGCTCTTAATCTAGTCAACTAAAATCATAGTTAGCCGACTAATTTTTAGTAGACCACAATCCCCCCCCCCCCCCTTGTACTTTCAATTGGTATCAGAGCCAGGCTCACAAACTTTGCTTAACAGCTAATGAGGAAAAGATCATCAGATCAAACACAGTTGTCTGTGTATTATTTCAAGAGGGAACTTCTCAAGTTCCACCACCATACTGCAATGGACAATACTTCTCTCATTGGAAAGTGCATATGGAAACATACACCATGTCATATGACATCAAAGTCTGGCGGGTGATCAAAAAGGGAAACCATCTAATTCCCCCAAAGAAAGATGAGAATGGTCAAGTAATAGTATCCAATGATCCACTTGATTTTGATGACTACACTGATGAGCACGCTGCTGTCATAATTGTGAATGCTAAAGCAAAAAATCTGCTGTACAATGCTATCAGTGGTGAAGAGTATGAAAAGATCTCAAGTTGTGAAACTGATAAGGAAATGTGGGACAAATTGGAAGTCACATATGAAGGAACCAACAAGGTGAAAGAAACGAGGATAAATCTTTTGGTTCGTGAGTATGAGCTATTTCAAATGAAGGACGGAGAATCTGCAGAAGTAATATTCTCCAGGTTCAGTAAAATTCTTGGAGAGCTCAAATATTTTGTCATAACAATAAAAAGCGGAGAACAAGTCAGAAAAATCCTTAGAAGTCTACCTACAATTTGGCAGGCAAAAGTCATTGCTATAGAATGTCAGGATCTTGACAAAATGTCCTATGATGAACTCAGAGGTGACTTGATAGCTTTTGAGAAAACTCACTTGGATAGACAGATTCAATAAGAAAAGAAAAAGACAGTTGCCTTCAAAGCAGATGTAGCTGAACCGGAAGAGGAAGAAGAAAAGGAAGGAGGAGAACATGATGAAAATATAGCCATGCTTTCTCAAGTTGTAACTAGCAGGATGAAGAAAAACAGAAATAGCAGAAGAGGTAAACCAAACTTTAGAAAGGGATGAACAAACAATGAAAATGATGGAAGATGCGACGAATGTGGAAAACACGGACACATTCAAGCTGATTGTCTTGAACTAAAGAAGAAGCTAAGCAGGAACCTCCAAAGGGCGAAGTCTTTTGGAGCCTGGAGTGATGAAGAAGAGTCTGACCATGAAGAAATTGCAAATATGTGTTTCATGGCCATAGAAGATGATTCCATGAGGAATTAGGAGAGCGTGGTTTCTCAAAAAATAGAAGAGCAAATGAAGAAGAAGACTCAGGTCAACTTAGTCTCATGGCAGACGAAGGAACTAGTGAGGTACGCCCCCCCCCCCCCCACACACACACACACACTTGCCCTAATTGTTATGAACTTCAGGAATTTGTTGATATTTCTCTTGCAAATATGGAACGAGTTCTAAATGAACTCAGAAAGATAAAAGAAAAGAAAGATTAGGCCTTGAATCTAGAAGTCTGTGAAATCGAGCGTGATATGCTACAGGAAGAAGTTAATGAACTTCAAATTTAATTGAATGGATTACAAAAATCCACTAGTCATAGTTCAGTCAAATCAAATCAGCTTATTCATCACAAACAGAAGAAATCTCATGCATGTTCCTTTTGTGGTAAAAATGGCCATTGTACTAACTGTCACACCTCCTTTTTTACCCTGGAGGGGATAGGTAGTTTTTTCAATTAAAGTGAAAATAACCGAAACGGGATTGTTTATATTCAAATTCAGAGTCGCCACTTGGGATAATTTATGGTGTCCCAAGTCACCGGTTTTAAATCCCAAATCGAGGAAAATTGACTCTGTTTTACAGTCCGTGAAACACAGAAATCCGGGTAAGGAATTCTGTTAACACGGGAGAAGGTGTTAGGCATTCCCGGGTCCTGTGGTTTTAGCACGGTCGCTCAACTATTATCTTGGCCTAATTATCTGATTTAATACAAGCTTTAAGACTATTGTGCATTTTTAACCTTTTAAACCGCTTTTAATTATTTATGGAATAAGTTGTAACAAGTCGCGATGTTGCACACTCGTTTGTTCGGTACACATTGCGAATCGCGTCACGGGAACCGTACCCACGATCTACAACATGTTTAATTTTATTATTGTTCGGAGTTGGGGGTTCAAGTCACGCCAGCGTGCACTCAAATTTTGGGGTTAGGTATCATGACTATGCCACGGGAACCGTACCCATAGTCACGATGATTACTCACGCGCCGAAAAGTTTGCCTACCCACGTGTGGTCGGCCTAAGCATATTCCTAGCGGTTCAGAAATAACATTAAAAAATGAAACAAAACTAAATGAGACCTCCTACTTCTGATTCATTTCGTTTCCTGACATCGTTCTAAGTTAACGGGGAAACACAATCCTTACAAAGAATGCCAAAATTCTAGTCATGGAATGTTGATCAATGTAGAAACAAATCAATTGAGCATGGAGTTAGCATGAATTCACATTGTCCTTAGACATCAACTAAACTATTGGCATGTTTTAACAGAAAAGAAGAAACTATCAAAATGTGATCCTTAATCAGCATAGTAACAAGACTAACATATTCACTTGAAAGCCAACAGCTTTTATCACCAACTCGGCTAAATCGAACAAAAGATTTGAACTTGAATTATCACTTCCTCTCAAATGTGAATCAACTACCTCTGAATTATCTATTCTGTCATTGTTCATATCCATAATTACAGAATCCTCTTTCAACATTAAACGATCATCGTTCGAATTACTTATTATTACACTATGACTACATTTTAAGCTCAAAATCAACCAAACAAACATGGATATTCATGGGAATCATGAGGAGCACATCACTAATCCTTCATACCATAACCAATCTGAATTAATCATGTTCGAAGCAGGTCTAAGCCTAAAGGTGACACCAAGAATACTCCAAGAGATCTATGTAACCACAAATCATATTAGAATCCGATTGAGCACGTTGAAACCAAGCAAACAGGGCACCCAGTCACATTGAACATCAATCTCAAAGCAAGTATAAAGGAAAGAAAGAAAAACAGACCTGAAATTAAAGCTTCAATTAACTGAAGTTTTCAGCAATTACACGAGCAACGTAAGCCAACTACTAAAGCTAAAATTGGAGACGGACGGAACTCAAACAAAACAAAAGAACAGCACCCCAATCAATCAACCTCGAGTCTTCAATGATGACTGAAATAGATGAGTGATGCCACCGGAATTTTTGCCGGGTAAACTGAGTTCATCTACGAAGAGGGATTTGACGGCAAAAAATCAATTTTATGTGGTGTTCATGGTGTTTGTGTGCAGTGTTAATGGAGGTATTGGCTGATTTTTCTCGAACCTCAGTTTTCCGTTTCAATAGAGATGAAAGATGGGATGATTGGAGTAGATTTTCTGGCGATTCTAGTGTTAGACATCGGAGGGAGGGGCGAATGGTTTTTGGAGAAACAGGGGTGGTTTTTCGACTGTCCTCTCTGTTCGTTTCTCATCGTATCATCCTCTATCTGTGTGTGTGTTTGTGTTTTCGATAATGGAGGGTACAGGCGGAGTTGCTGGCGGCTTGGTGTTGTAAGGGTAGTGGAGTTGGGTCTATTAAGGGTTGAAGAAGAAGAAGCTTAGGCTGTGTTCAGAAGAGGGAACTACTGGTTTGGTGGTGTGCTGAAGAAGCATCAGCGGCTGCTTGGGTTGTCTGAAGGTTGGTGTTCTGCAGGTTGAAGAAGAAGAAC
>NW_017671760.1:144286-254264 GCF_001879085.1 Nicotiana attenuata
GGGGGGGGGGGGGGGGGGGCTCTAGCGTTCTGGTTGTTATCTATCTCTTAGAGGTTAGGGCTTCTAGGGTTATTTTAATTAGGATATAAGAGGGGAATGTGTAAATGGGCTTGGATTTAGGAAATTGGGTTGGACAATGTCTTTTGGGTTTGAATTTAGGCTTAGAAGACCAAATAATACAATGTATCTATAAAGTGTAATAATCACTCTTAATAAACTAATATAAAACTAAATACTAAAAGTGAAACTAATTTTTGTATTTTCAAATGTTATAATAAAGTAAAAAGTAGGAAGAATAGGCTAAAGCCACGGTGAAATTAAAATACTATATATATATATATATATATATACTAATTGACTTTAAACTAAAGATGAAAAATATTTTTGTAACTTTTATTTTTGTGATAAAATAAGTAAAAGAGTCAAAACTATTTAAAATAGTGATATTCAACCTAAACTAAATATTTAAACGCTAAAATGTGTAAAATCTCGTGGAGGGACAAAAATTACATGTCTACAGCTGCCCCTCTTTGTCTGGAAACACGAAGTATTTTCAGACAAAGAACGACGAGATGGGTTTTTTGACCCGACCCTTATTTAGAGAGACCAAAAACTAAAAGAAAAGAGAATGTGACCGAGACCTGGTATTTGAGCTGCCTACATATCCTTGGCTATAAAGGAATCAAGCCACGTGTAGTTCAGAATGAGGAAGAGTGATGAAGTATAACGAGGTGGAGAGCCGGTTGAGGTGTCGTCGAGGTTCTAGTCTGCGCTTCCTGCCATTACATCAAAATAAAAAGCCAATTTTACAGCAAAAATAAAAGAAAAATACAGAATCCTATCTACTCCTTGTCTTGAATCTCCACTTACTCCTTCAACATGAAACAGAAAATTCACCTTATTCTTAAGGTAGGCATCCTGCTGACTTGAATTTGAAGAAAACTGAAAGTTGACCCTGTTCTTCAGCCGGGCATCCTGCTGCTTGCACTTGAAATAAACTTGAACTTGGAGTAGACTTGAGCTTTTAAACCTTGCTCCTCAGGCGGCTCATGCTACTTTCTAATTTGAATTAAAAATTGCCCCTATTCTCCAGGCGGGATCCTGATGTCTTCGACTTGAATCTTGAAAACTGAAAATTGACCCTATTTTTCAGGCGGACTCCTGCTGTCTTTGACTTGAATCTTGAAAACTGAAAGTTGACCCTGTTATTCAGGCGGACTCTTGATGCCTCTCCGACTTGAACTTGAAAACTGAATGTCGACCCTGTTCTTTAAGCGGGATTCTGATGCCTCTCTAACTTGAAATTGTAAACTGAAAGTTGACCCTGTTCTTCAGGCGGGATTCTCCTGATTCTTCTCTAACTTGAAATTGAAAATTGAACATGTTCTTCAGGCAGGCTCCTGATGCCTCCCTGACTTGAACTTGTAAACTGGAAGTTGACCCTGTTCTTCAGGCGGGATTCTCCAGATGCTTCTCTAACTTGAAATTGAAAACTCAACATGTTCTTCAGGCGGGCTCCTGATGCCTCCCTGACTTGAAATTGTAAATTGAAAGTTGACCCTGTTCTTCAGGCGGGCTCCTGACGCTTCTCTAAATTGCATTTGCAACCAATTTCTGAAATATTGACCCTCGTTCTCAAGTTGGGATCCTCCTGCTTGATCTCGAACGAAATTGAAAGTTGACCCGGTTCTTCAGGCGGGTTCCGGGTGCTTCTTTGACTTGGACCTAAAACCGATTTCTGAAATGTTGCCCCTCGTTCTCCAGGTGAGTGCCTGCAATCAAAAATAACAAAACAACAAAATTTTCTTCTCCATTTTGCACTAGGAAGATTTGTGAGTTGTTAACCAAACTGTAAATCACCTATGATATTGATGAAGGATGCAATGATGAGGATAAAACTAAAACCTCGACTAGGATGTGTGTCTCCTGTGAGATCGACCTTAAGGAAAACTAAAAGCTAAGCTTGATTAAACTAAAAATTGCCCTCTTCAAGAAGGACCCTGAACTCAAGAAAAACTAGAGATTTAAAACTTAAGGAAACTAACAACTGACCCTATTCTCCAGGTGGGACCCCTGAGCTTTAAGAGAAACAAAATATTGAAATCTTAAGGAAACTAACAACTGACCGTATTCTCCAGGCGGGACCCCTGAACTTAAGGAAAACTAAGACTAACAACTTAAGGGAACTAAAAATTGACCCTATTCTACAGGCGGGACCCCTGAACTCAAGTAAAACAAAAGACTAACCACTTAAGAAAATTAAAAATGACCCTATTCTCCAGGCGGGACCCCTGAACTTAAGAATGCTAAAGATTAATAACTTAAGAAAACTAAAACTGACCCTATTCTCCAGGCGAGACCCCTGAACTTAAGGAAAACTAAAGATTAAACACTTAAGAAAACTAAAATTGACCTTATTCTCCCGGCAGGACCCCTGAACTTAAGAAAACTAAAGATTAACAACTTAAGGAAACTAAAAACTAACCCTATTTTCTAGGCGGGACACCTGAACTAAAGAAAAACTAAGACTAACAACTTAAGGGAACTAAAAACTGACCCTATTCTCCAGGAGGGATCCCTGAACTCAAGGAAAACCAAAGACTAACCACTTAAGAAAATTAAAAATGACCCTATTCTCTAGGCGGGGCTCCTGAACTTAAGGAAAGCTAAAGATTAACAATTTAAGAAAACTATAATTGACCATATTCTCAAAGCGGGACCCCTGAACTTGAGGGATGCTAAAGATTAATAACTAAAGGAAACTAAAACTGACCCTATTCTCCAGGCGGGACCCCTGAACTTAAGGAATGCTAAAAACTCTTTTGACTAAGGAGAATGCCTAGGAGGTACAGTTCTTCTCAACTAGGGAAAATTCCTAGGAGGTAAAGGTCATCTCAACTAGGGGAATATGTAGGAGGTAAAAACCTCCTCAACTAGGGAAATACCTAGCAAGTAAAAACCTCCTCAAACAGCCTTTGTGCTGACAAAATTTGGGCACGGCACTTGAAAAATTCAAGCTTCCGAGCTTTGATTTGGACATAGTCTTCGTCCCTGTTTCAAACAAAGAAACTTGTGAGTTTAAACATGGTGGTTGGTTTTTGGCCTTGACTTTGAGGGCGATCGCTCCTTCACTTTCCATGATAACTTTGATTTCAATTTGAAAGCCCTTGCTTTTTTATTGACTAACCAATTTCTCTGTCACGCCTATCACAGAGAATACCTCTGATCCGTTCAAGCCCAATATCCTCTATCTGTTGCATTTTGCTCATGAATTGACATTTACCGAACCTTTGCATTTCACATGAATCCCAAAGCACGTTGAATGTTACCAACTCAGTGCACATATTGTTTCTTTCCTGACTTATGCCACTTTGATGTGCTAGCCAGATTCCGTTTTGTTCAATTGGAAAGCTGGTAGCAAATTTTGAAGTCATTTATCACTTGTTCTGACCAAATAGACTCAAGAAGAGGAAGTAAACAAAACAGAAGGAACAAAGTAAGGGATAATGGAAAGAGCCGGTAGCTAACAAGAAAATTACAAAGTAGAAACTTATCAGATGTGAATACCAACTCTAATGACCATGACATGCACCTTTGGATTAAGTGGCCTAATCTGTCAAGCAAGTCTAATGTTCAACTCTTGTTGTACCTCTGAGTCGTGAAACTGGGCTTCAATGCTCCGATTATCCTATCTGATTCACGATCCTTATTCGACTTGTAGTGCCTGAAGGGTTTTCACCATCAAGCCTCTCTTATTTTTCTTTTTTCTTTCAACTTACCGTCGCCCTATGGTGCCTGTGAAGGTTTTCACCGATAAGACTCTCTCATTTTGTTCTTTCTCTTTTTACTTCCTCTGATTTTGTAGATGACAAGGCATTAACCATGGTCAAAATATCATATGCTCTTGGCATGGCTAACTCAGCACTATCAAAGATTATCTGGGAGGTCTTTTTTGGACTGTAATACGGCTTTTGGACAGGCTTAGAAAGAAAGGATATCATAAAGGCTCAAAATAACTAAGATAACAGGGTTAATTTATTTACAACTTTTTGAATCCATTTCAAAACTTTTCCCAATTTCTAAAACAAGAGAATTTGATTCTAAGAAAAATGGCCCCACTCTTGACTTCGTGGGATTATGAAATATTTTATTTGGTGCGACCGAACTGTAAGGCTGCCTATGTATCTTGTGGTGACAAGAATCAGGTCGAACGTAGTTCACAACTAATTCTTATTTTTTTGTTGCCCTTTTTCTTTTCTTTCTTTTTTTTCCTTTTATTTCTTTTTTTCCTTTTCTTTTTCTCATTTTTTGTTTTGTTTTGTTTTTTTTTCTTTGGAATGAACTTTTTAAAACAAACCTATGGGGACATGAACATTTTTTCTTTTATGACTCTAACTTGATTCCAAAAGAGGGGGGGTCAAAGAAGGCCTCCCAATCTCTAAGAACACCAAGTATAAAACATGCAACTTGAAGATGAAAAATGAAGATCATGCATAGCATTTCTTTTGCAGCATCGGCATTGATATCACAGATATGCCTTCCACTTTTCCTTAGTGCCTTGTCAAGTACAGAGCCTTCTTGGGTGATTTCTTCTTCAAAATGGATGTGCTCTGTTAGTTTGGAGCAAACTCCCTTGGCTTTATGTTGTAACTTGAGATGCACTTGAACTCAAAGTTGCTTGCTTCAAATTGTCTGGGACGCACTTTCTTGTAACATGTTCTTGTCGACCTCTTAACTTCCCAAATTATCTACCCTAGTTTCACACAATTCGGGCTTTAAATGATCTCAAAATATCCAAATCTTTACCTATTTCCCTCAAATGTCCTTGTCATCTTCAAAACTTGTTTCATTGTTTCATGATTAGACTAAATTTTAAGACCAGGCTGAGAATTCCACATGCATATCATGCCACTAAAGTCACCATGAAAAGAACTATAAAAGAAAAAGAGAACTAAACAACTACAGACTAGAAATAACAACAAAAAAAGGAGATTGCATTAAACAGACGGTGAAAGGGTTCGAACAACAAAACAAGAAAACTAAACTGGGGTTACAACCCTGGAACAATCCTAGCTAACACTAAACTAGTTACTACGAATAAGCAAACTAGGAAAAATAAAAGGATAGATGGTTTTGAGTCACAAGACAATATTTGGATTACAACCCTGAAATAACCCGGACAACAGAAATGACAAAAAAATTAACCACCAAGACTCCTGCCTGGCTAGCCACGAAAGGAGCGTCTTTCAAATCACCAAGCTCAACATCTTAGCCACTGAGTTCCGCATCAACATTACTAGGACCTTCACAAGTCTCCATCACATTGACCTTAGCAAATTGCTTTTGGGTCCCTTCTGCCAACTCGTTCTTAAGATCAGCTTCTGGAACCGAGACTGATAGCGCTGAAAACTTTATGGCAAGTGGAACTCCGAGGATCTCAGAAGAGATCTCATATTTTTTTTCAACACAAATCATACCCACCATATGCGTCTCATTATGAACAGGCAATGGACTTTGGCTAGTGTCTACTGCATCTGGATTTTGCACAACAATGTCACCTCCATCAATAAGCTTTTGAACTGCTCTTTTCAGATGCCAACACTTTTCTATGCTGTGACCCGGGGCATTAGAGCAATATGCGCACCTTTGAGAATAATCAAAATTCTTTGGAAGAGGGTTCGGCATTTTTGTCTGAATCGGCTTCAACATGTCCAATTGCCTTAACCTCTAGAACAAACTAGCATATGATTCTCCAATAGGAGTGAAAGTCTTTTCTTTTTCCTGTTTCCTTTTCATTTTATACTCTGGCCTCAGTTGGAACCTTTTGCAGGTAGGTGGTTGATATGCTTGAGGAGGCGGGTAAGACATTTGCGGAAGTGGTGCAGGCCATCGCGGGTCTTGTGGATGTGGAGCATATGGTGGTGCATTGTGGATGGAGTACTGGGAAGGTGAGGTATGACTTTGGGGATTTTGTGGAGAGATATAGCATTTGGGAGGATTATCTGGAGCACAGGGATATTCATGGGGTCGATATTGAGGCTGAAAGGGTTGAGCAGGAATGCCCACTGGATCTTGTCGTTGGCGGGGCTCAACAACATCTTTTCTGTTTCTATTTCTTCCCCCCAAACTTACTGAGATGTTCTGAATCTCTTCCATAGTATCTTTCACTGCAGAATAGCTCATGATTTTGCCTAACTTCCTTCTTCTACTATCTCCCCCATTTTTACCACATCATTGAAAGGTTTACCCAAGGCCGGGATCAAATGACCAAAGTAGGTGGGCCCATGGGCTTGTAGGAAAATCTCAACCATTTCTTCTTCACCAATCGGGGGGATTGACCCGAGCAGCTTGTTCCCTCCATCTGAGCCCAAACTCCCTAAAACTTTCCTCCGGTTTCTTTTCCATCTTAGATAGGGAGGAGCGGTCTGGGATAATGTCCAGATTGTACTGAAAGTGTCGAACAAAATCTTGAGCCATGTCATCCCATGCATGCCACTTATTGACATCTTGACGAGTATACTATTCCAAGGCTTCCCTCGTCAAGCTCTCAGTGAAATACGCCATCAGCAAATCATCTTTCCCACCAACACTTCTCATTTCACAGCAATAACCCCTCAGATGGGCT
This sequence comes from Nicotiana attenuata, assembly GCF_001879085.1. Lineage (NCBI taxonomy): Eukaryota > Viridiplantae > Streptophyta > Magnoliopsida > Solanales > Solanaceae > Nicotiana > Nicotiana attenuata. Next base: position 150,912 of record NW_017671760.1, read on the forward strand.
ATTGGATCTCCATGCCCATCATACAAGTTAAACTTTGGCATTTTAAACCCTGCGGGCGGATGAACATCAGGGAACATACATAAGTCATTGTATGACATGTTAATCTGATTTCCCATCCCTTGCATGTTCTTTTAGGACTGTTCTATACCTTTCAACTTCCTGGATATCTCATCCCGCCCTTCTTTTCATGTGAATTTTTGATTTTCAACATGAGGCTCATTCTGAGGGCTATGATTGTATGAGTCAGGGACCTTGTGGGCAACCTCCAAGGGGTAATATTGGGCATCATGAGTTTTGAGTGGGTGTTCATTGTTGCATCTATGAAGAAAATATTGTCGAGAAGTTGTGATCATGGGGATAGTGGATATGACAGGAGGGCAACTTTTGGGAAAGGTAGTTGGAGGACGAGTGATGGAGCTACTAGGGAGGTTGGGAAAGCTATGATAAGCGGGAAAATATGGAGAGTATGGTGGATCATCTGGCACTATGATAGGAGTTTGGGTAAGGGTAGCATCTAAGAAGCTAGGTGGTGGCGGGGGTGGTGCCTTTCCAGTCATCCAAGCCTGATACATATCCGCCATTTGTTGTCTTAACATCCTTACCTCTTCAACCAACCCGTTGTCCTGTTCAACCAATTGTTTTTGGGCACCAGTATCAACTAACTCAATTCTGTTGTCATCTGTCATTGCCTTTCGACTTTATGTTGTAGAGAAGGGTTACCACTTAAGAACCACAAACCAACCACCCTTCTGCTATAATGAAGATAACAAAGAGGAACAAAATAAAGTCATCATGTTAGCGTTAGGGCATTTAACATAAATAATCTCAATTTATGTGCAATGCACCTAGTCACAATTATCGGTTCTAAAATGACTTCGAGGGTACGAAGCTCCTATGGCATCATCCCAATTTCACTCTTCTTGCCCCGTTTCCTTCTTCATTTTCCTTTCTAGCACCGCTTGGTTTTTTTTATTTCCTTTCTCGTCTTTTCTTTTTGCTTATCGCTCTTTTCTTTCCTCTCATTTCTCACGTCCCACAACTTCATTCTCTTTTTTTTTCTTTTTTTTTTTTTTGCTTTTTTATTTAATGATGATTCGATCGAACCCTATGTAAGTTGCCTGTTTATTATGATGCCGCATGAATCAGACCAAGCGTAGTTCTGGAAAATCGAGAATAGACTAAATAAACTAAAGCTCTCTTTTTCTTTTTTTTTTCTTTTTTTAACCTTAAAGACTACTCTGATGAGAAAAAAGAAGAAAATCTCTCTCTTTTTTTTTAGACTTAATGTTCTATAATCTATTCTAAACTCAATCTTAAACGAGCATATATTTTTCATTTTCATTTTTTTGAAATAGATACTCTATGTGAAATTATTAAGGAAAAAATCCTAGAAGAAAAAAATATTTTAGGAAGGAAATCTAAAGAATAAACCAAAGAAAAATATTTTGAATTTTCATTTGATATCTTGAAAAAGATTTCGAAACGAGTAATGAAAAAGCTAAAAAATGTTTTTGGATTTCAGCTTTTGATTACCTAAGGGAGAAACTCTAAAGATAAACAAAAAATAAAGTATATTTTTTTTCTTCTATGTATAATGTCCTAAAGTTATAGTGAAAATAAAAAAAATATTTTTTTTGTTTTTTATATATTTCCCAAAGAAGAACCTCAAAAAGAAAATCTTTTTGGATTTTTGGAATTAATATCTTAAAGAAAACTTCTAAAGAGGTATCAAAAGAAAATTCTTTTTTTTTTTTTTTTGAATTTTTAGTCTTAATGTACTAAAGGAAATATAAAAGCAATTTTTTATTTTGAGTTCTAGATATTAATTTCCTAAAGGAAAACCACCTCAAAAGAATTTTTTTTTTTTTTAAATTTCTAGATTTAGTATTCTAAAGAAAACTTCTAACGGAAATATAAAAACGCAAAATCTCTTTTTTTGGATTTTTGATTTATAACATATTTTTTTCAAATACAAAATAGGAAGTACAATAACAAAAGACTCGACAAACTTAACTAGACTATGACAGACTCTAACATCACCTAAAAGACTCGACATTACTATACAAAACTAGAAGGTAAAAGACGACATAAAAAGAAAAACAGACTCAAAACATTAAAAAAAATCTCCTTAAGCAACTCCTGAATGAGCGATCCTGACTGGAGGGTCCCGGGGTGTCTGTCGTGCTCAAACTCCGGTAAGTACATCCACACCTGTATGAGAAAACTAAAACCAAATAGAGTTAAAGATTTAGAACACTATGTGAGACAATAACACTCCCTACTGGACACATGCAAGACCTGATTGAGGCGACTTTTGCAAAATGGCCTACGTGGCCAAAAGTTTCTATTAGTGCAAACTCGACAAAGATGACCTCAAAGACATGGAAAAATCACTTTGCCGAAATGACCCATTATGTAAAATGGCCTATGTGGCCAGAAAACGGCTAAGCATTGCAAACTCAAAAAAGGACGGACCTTAAAGTAATATGACACCTAGTTGTGGACTCAAGATTCTAAGACATGGGTCATTGAACCACTTTTGCACAAATGACCCCATTTTTGCAAGAATGGCCGATGTGGCCAAAAGTGGATAGACATGTAAGATTTTTCTAAGACCCCGCGAAACTAAGAACCTAAGACTCACTAGGAAGACCGGACCCTATGTGGGCTGCCTACGTATCCCGCCCCGAAAGACGAGAATCAGGTATGCGTAGTTCGGGACGATTGGATACGGGCGAGAATTAAAAAAATAGCTGATTTGGAGAAAATATATTTAGCCTCTTTTTTTCTTTTTTTTTTTTTGAAAAAATGATGGGAAAGTACAAAATCTTTTTGGATTTTTTTTTGTCTTTTTCTTTAAAAATGTGAAAGAAAAACATAACTGGGCCCTACTTGCTTTATTTTCACACTTCACCCTCTTTTCTCTCTCATTTACCCTCAATCATCATTGGTCCGCCAAATGACCCCTTTTACCTTTGAAAACTGCAACATGTAGCACATAAGATGCATCAGAATGGTCTTTTATTATTTGGGTACACCTGTCCTAGACGGACCCAACCCCTATGTTGAGTCCCCAAAGTCAAATGCACGTGATGCAAACAAGCGTTCCTACTAGGGATCCGGCATGAGGCTATGTTATTGTAGGTTTAGAACCTGGGTGTATTGTTCTAGACCTGGCTTACCCGATCAGACAACTCAAGCCAAGGGGGAGCAACGTACCTGTAACCAAAATGCCATCCGGCTTTGTAACTGATCCGATCCTCGTTCTAAATTAGGGAATGACTCTAACAGAAAAGAAGCCACGCCAGCGTGCACTTCCCAGAAGCATTAGAAGACTCAGATAGAAGAGGGTTTCGTAACAGTTTATATATAGTTCAAGCAGTATCAAAGCGGTAAAAAGCGACATTTAGCACATTAGGCTCAAACACGTCAAAATCAGATAATAAATAAAAGCCAACTATAACAGTTATTCTAAGCTCGAATTCTGAACCCTAAACCAGAGATTCAGGGTTCTTCTCCCCATCAGAGTCGCCAGAGCTGTCACACCTCCTTTTTTACCCCAAAGGGGATAGGGAGTTTTTCCAATTAAAGTGACAATAACCGAAACAGGATTATTTATATTCAAATTCAGAGTCGCCACTTGGGATAATTTATGGTTTCCCAAGTCACCGGTTTTAAATCCCAAATCGAGGAAAATTGACTATGTTTTACAGTCCGCCAAACACAGAAATCCGGGTAAGGAATTCTGTTAACTCAGGAGAAGGTTTTAGGCATTCCCGGGTTCCGTGGTTTTAACACGATCGCTCAACTATTAATATTGGCCTAATTATCTGATTTAATACAAGATTTAAGACTATTGTGCATTTTTAACCTTTTAAACCGCTTTTAATTAGTTATGGAATAGGTTGTAACAAGTCGAGATGTCGCACACTCATTTGTTTGGTACACATTGCGAATCGCGTCACGGGAACCGTACCCACGATCTACAACATGTTTAATTTTATTATTGTTCGGAGTTGGGGGTTCAAGTCACGCCAGCATGCACTCAAATTTTGGGGTTAGGTATCATGACTATGCCATGGGAACCGTACCCATAGTCACGATGATTACTTACGCGCCGAAAAGTTTGCCTACCCATGTGTGGTTGGCCTAAGCATATTCCTAGAGGTTAAGTAATAACATAAACAAATGAAATAAAACTAAATGAGAGCTCCTACTTCTGATTCATTTCGTTTCCTGACATCCTTCTTAGTTAACGGGGAAACACAATCCTTACAAAGAATGCCAAAATTCTAGTCATGGAATGTTGATCAATGTAGAAACGAATCGATCGAGCGTGGAGTTAGCATGAATTCATATTGTCCTTAGACTTCAACTAAACTATTGGCATGTTTTAACAGAAAAGAAGAAACCATCAAAATGTGATCCTTAATCAGCATAGTAACAAGACTAACATATTCACTTGAAAGCCAACAACTTTTATCACCAACTCGGCTAAATCGACAAAAGATTTGAACTTGAATTATCACTTCCTCTCAAATGCGAATCAACTACCTCTGAATTATCTATTCTGTCATTGTTCACATCCGTAATTACAGAATCCTCTTTCAACATTAAACGATCATCGTTCGAATTACTTATTATTACACTATGACTATATTTTAAGCTCAAAATCAACCAAACAAACAGTGATATTCATGGGAATCATGACGAGCACATCACTAATCCTTCATACGATAACCAAACTAAATTAAACATGTTCAAAGTAGGTCTAAGCCTAAAGGTGACACCAAGAATACTTCAAGAGATCTATGCAACTACAAAATAGATTGGAATCCGACTGAGCACGTTGAAACCAAGCAAACAGGGCACTCAGTCACATTGAACTTCAATATCAAAGCAAGTATAAAGGAAAGAAAGAAAAACAGACATGAAATTAAAGCTTTAATTAACTGAAATTTTCAGCAATTACACGAGCAATGTAAGCCAACTACTAAAGCCGAAATTGGAGACGGAAGGAACTCAAACAAAACAAACGAACAGCACCCCAATCAATCAACCTCGAGCCTTCAACGATGACTGAAATAGATGACTGATGCCCCCGGAATTTGCACCGGGAAAACTGAGTTCATCGATGAAGAGGGATTTGATTGAGGTATTGGATGGTTTTTCTCGAACCTCAGTTTCCCATTTCACTAGAGATGAAAGAGGGGACGATTGGAGCAGATTTTCTGACGGTTCTGGTGGTAGACATCGGAGGGAGAGGCGGATGGTTTTTAGAGAACCAGGGGTGGTTTTTCGGCTGTCCTCTATGTTCGTTTCTCACTATATCATCCTCTATCTCTGTGTGTGTGTGTGTGTGTATTTTTGGCGATGGGGGTGCAGGCGGAGTTGCTGGCGGCTTGGTGGTGCAAGGGTGGTGGAGTTGGGTCTATTAAGGGTTGAAAAAGAAGAATCTTAGGGTGTGTCAGAAGAGGGAACAACTGGTTTGGTGGTATGCTGAAGAAGCAGCAGCGGCTAGAGAGTTTCGGCGTTGGCTGCTTGGTTTGTCTGAAGGTTGGTATTCTGCAGGTTGAAGAAGAAGAACGGCGGGGAGGGGGGGACTCTAGGGTTCTGGCTGCTATCTGTCTCTTAGAGGTTAGGGGTTATCTAGGTTTATGAGATGACTCAAAAGGTCATCACTTATTTTCAATTAAATTCTATGACTCCGAGGCCTTGAAAACCTCATTTAGAGTCACCTCGATTTGCGTGCGCAGTCCGGGCGCATAGCCGGAAAGCTTAAATGAGAAACTGTGTGAAAAATGATAAGTTTTTACTATAAAATGAATTAATTTGATCTTGGTCAACGTTTTGGGTAAACGGACCCGGACCCGTGATTTGACGGTCCCGGAGGGTCCGTAGAAAAATATGGGACTTGGGCGTATGCCCAGAATCAAATTCCGAGGTCCCAAGCCCGAGAAATGAATTTTTGAAAGAAATTGTTTTCTGAAATTGTTTAAGGAAATTGGAAATGAAATTTGATTATAATATGTTAGTATCGGGCCTGTATTTTGGTTCCGGCGCCCGGTATAGGTTTTATATATGATTTAAGACGTTTCTGTGAAATTTGGTGAAAAACGGATGTCGTTTGACGTGATTCGGACCTAAATTGGAAAATTTGATGTTTTATGAAGTTTGAAAGAATTCATGGATTTTGAGGTTTAATTCGATGTTTATGATGTTATTTTGGCGATTTGATCGAACGAATAAGTCCGTAGGATGTTTTTGAGGTTATGTGTATATTTGGTTTGGAGCCCCGAGGGCTCGGGTGAGTTTTGGATAGGCCACGGGGTGCATTTTTGAACTTAAAATTTGCTGGTATGAACAGACCTGCAGGCTTCGCATCGCAAATGCGAGCCCGCAATTGCGAAGGCTGCCTCGCAAATGCGAACAACCCAGGTCTGCCCTTTTCCTCGAAAATGCGAGATTTATGTTTGCAAATGCGAAACCTCCCATATTGGTCAGACCTCGCAAATGCGATACTGTTGTCGCAAATGCGAAGGTCCCTAAAGTTTGAAGCGTTCGCAAATGCGAAACAAGCTTCGCAATTCCCATATCTGCAGAGGTCGAGGTTCGCAATTGCGAACCCCTGTTCGCATTTCCAATAACTGAGACCTGCATTTTTCTATACTTAGCCGATTTTAAGTCATTTTTCACATCTTTTTCAAAACACAACTCCTTTGGGAGATTTTCCAAGAACAAGACTTCTTCCAAATCAATTGTAAGTTAGTTTTTACTCATTTCTATCAATCATTAACATCTTCTAACATGATTCAACCTAAAATCAAAGATTTTTTCATAGGGGAAATTGGGTGTTTTAGGTAGAACCTAGGTTTTTCAAAATTGGGGATTTGGACCTCAATTTGAGGTTCGATTTCAAGACAAATTATATATTTGAGTTCGTGGGGGAATGGATAATCGGGTTTTGGTTCGAACCTCGGGTTTTGACCACGTGGGCCCGGGGGCAATTTTTGACTTTTGTGTAAAACTTTGGAAAACTCATTTTCATGCATTGGGGTTGATTCATTTAGCATTTATTGATGTAATTAAGTAATTTGTGATGAGATACGAGCGAATTGGCGGTGGATCAAGGGGTAAAGCTATAATTGAGACTTGAGTTGTGTTCGAGGCGTCGAGGTAAGTGTTTGGTCTAACCTTAGCTTGAGGGATTAGGAGTTGCGTCCTATTTGCTATTTGTTTCTTGTTGAGTACGATGTATAGGCATGGTGACGAGTATCTATACGTCGGTGTCGAGCATGACCGTGAGTCCTATTGTCACGACCCAAACCGAAGGGCCGCGACGGGCACCCGGTGCCTTACTCAACCGAGTACCAACGTAACATATCTTTCTTATCATACTATCAAGGGTAAATGAGATAGAAAACATGTCATGAGATAACAAGAATAAAACATAAGGGAATACTCAACATATGATGACCGAACATGATATACAAACTTATACATGTGACATACGGGCCTATAAGGCCGACATGACCATTTGTAAACTCAAGACATAGGCCGACAAGGCCATACAAGTATCCATACACCTGACATCTGTCTACAAGCCTCTAAGAGTACATAAAATCATAAAGGTCGGGACATGGCCCCGCCATACCAATCAATACATATCCAAAGCATACTGACCAAATAGGCAACTCCGAAGCAAGTGGAGTACACCAACACCTTCGCTGAGCTGATAGCCTACTAGGAGGAATGTCAACCTATCTATCGGGACCTGCGGGCATGAAATGCAGCGTCCCCAGGCAAAAGGGACGTCAGTACGAATAAAGTACCGAGTATGTAAGGCAGGAAAGCATAAACAAGATCAGTAACGTAAAGAGAGATAGAGGAGATACAACCTGTAACATCTGAGTGCCTCTGGGGGCTACTGACATGAAATGCATAATACATATATATACATAAACTTTTAAAAACATACGCCTCTGTGGGCATCATCATCATCATATCATACCCGGCCTCAAAGAGGACTCGGTAAAAACATACCCGGCCACGTGGAGCTCGGTAAACCCAACTGATCAGTGGTTGCACAATAGGTGCCATACCCGGCCGACTATAGCGCGGCTCGGTAGAGTAAAGTAGATACATATATAATGCATGCTGGACTCATGGAGTCACGTTCTAAACCTTTTGGAGTGACATAAGGTCATTGCACCATCGATTAACATTATGGACATCATACCATCAATATGAACTTCACTAGGACTCAAGGATCATACATACTTTCTTGGAATAACTTTGTAAGGAAAGAACAACATGGACAACCTTAGTTGCTAGGAGTAGATTCATTATGAAATAGCGTATCGTTTATGTCCGTTTCAGTTTAGATCATGCCAAAAGAATGAAGGAAGAGCCTTAACATACCTTGTATATTCTTCCCAACCTCAAGCTATGCAATTTCACGGCTCCTTAGTCTACAATAAGAGAAATGACACTCTCGTTATCGTTTAAGCGTCGTAACTATTATGTATCGACCACAACCTATTTTACGATGAAACGGACAGCACCTCCCCTATATATATGACTTCACACAATTCCAAACAATCACCAAACAGCCCAAACAACATCAATAATAATCATATTGAGCATCCCAAAACAGTCCACCAACCGATAACATTACTACCAAGCCTTTCGATATATATTTCACAAGTTCTAGCTTCAATGACTTAGCCGTAACTTGGATAATCTCAAATACATATAGATTAAGAGGTTCCTTACCTTTATACAGAAAGAACAACTCCAATTTGACCTTAATTCTCCACGAAATATCCCTCCAATTCTACCACAACAACAAGAAAGCGAAACTAGCAATCAATTAGTGTTTTGTTTTGGCACTAGAATCACTTTAGAAGGCTTGAAATCACCTAGGGTTGATATTAAGAACTTGAGGGAGTATTTACAGAACATAAACCCTTTAAAACAACCTCCCACACGAGCTGGAACAACACAAAAATGAGCAACAACAAGAAGAACAAGAGACTTACTAGCGCCACGGGATTCCCGACACTTGATTTGTGTTGTTTGCCCTTTGTTTGGGTCTTGAATCTTGAGAGAAACTTGAGAGGGTGTTCCTAGGGTTCTAAGGTCTGAAAATAGTGAAAATAAATGACTTAAAACGGGTTGGAGTCGTCCTATATAGATCCAAATATCTTAAACCGCCTAAGTGGGTCCCATTGGGAGCTGCTTGCGCGGTCTCGCGAAAATGCGAATATCTCTCTACTCCGATGTCGTATTGACGAATGGTTTAATGCGTTGGAAACTAGACTCGTAGATCTTCAATTTGATATGTAGATCATCCATTTATGCCAAGTATATTGGGAGAAAAGTGCATCTACATTTGACCTAAATTTCAGCACATTATAAATGCAACTTGTGACGATCTTTGCTAACTTTTGTTCCATAACTCGTTTGACTTAAAAACATAACACACGACTATCATACGACTACAATAACTCATAAATTAACCTCCTCATCATGTTAATCACCCTAGTCTCACCCCAAAAGAATATGTTATAACATTCCAAACTTGTCGATTTTTGACGAAACTTATTTTCTTTAATTCGTTTAGCTTCTAAGCCATCAAACCCTCTTGCTACTTGGTACTAATGATCTTAAATATTTGTAACCTCCACATTAACATGATGAACTAACTTTGTAAACTTTTAAAAGATGATTCCCTTTCTGAGCTCACATTAATTGACTTATGACGTACTCTTACATACGATAACACGGGGTGTAACACCTATATTGTGTTTTCCATGAATTCGTTGTATTGTTCATGCCTTGGTGAGAATTTCTATTTGTTGTGTAAAGTTGTGAAAAGAATTGTGACCTATGAACGTTGAGGAGCGTTGGCTCCAGTTGTATAACGAATTGTGAAAGTATAAGTGATAATTGAACCTCTAGAGCAGTGGCTCGAGTGATGAAGGGAATCGTGAAGTAAAAGTGAGAAAGAGAAGAGATAATTATGTTGCCCCCTTGCCGGGCTATTTTTGAGTTGTGGTTCGCTTGTATTGTGTTCTTAATTGATATTACGGATACTTAGGTTGGTGACTCTTTGTGTTAGGTAAGGATTATGGTTATAGCTGAGGTAGTTAGATGTCGGGACAAGTTTGGGTATAGCTGAGGTAGTTAGGTGTTGTAACAAGTTTGGGTATAGCTGAGATAGTTAGGTGTTGTAGCAAGTTTGGGTATGGCTGAGGTAGATAGGTGTTGTAACAAGTATGGTTATAGCTGTTTCTTTTTCCTTTGCCGAGATAGTGTAGACCTTTTGATCCCTTGTCGGGACTCTTGTTATAATTGTAAATATTATATATGGATCGGGTTTCAGGCCGCAACAATATTATATATGGATCGAGTTGCACGCCGCAACAATATTATATATGGATCGGGTTGCACGCCGCAACAATATTATATATGAATCGGGTTGCACGCCGCAACAATATTATATATGGATCGGGTTGCACGCCGCAACAATTATATATGGATCGGGTTGCATGCCGCAATAATATGAAATGGGAGCGGGTGGTATGCCTACCATGAGATATAATGAAATGGGAGCGGGTGGTACGCCTACCACGAGATATAATGAAATAGGAGCGGGTGGTACGCCTACCACGAGATATAAGGAAATGGGAGCGGGTGGTACGCTTACCACGAGGTATAATGAAATGGGAGCGGGTGGCACGCCTGCCACGAGATACATGAAATGGGATCGAGTTGCACGCCTACAACAAGATGTGAAAAAAAAGTGAAATCTGCCTTTGTTTTCCTTATTCTTGCTAGTGGTTGGATTTTGACTCCTTTATAGTTCTCTTGATATTCTGTTTTTACCTGTTATTCCCCGAAGCATGTTTCCCCCTCCCATCTTTACTTGCTTATACCTGCTTTACTTTCCGCTTTATATTATATAACTGCACAGGTTTACTTGATAGTTTGGTCCTAGCCTCGTTAATACTTCGCCAAGGTTAGGCTAGGCGCTTACCAGCACATGGGGTCGGTTGTGCTCATACTACATTCTGTGCTCTTTTGCACAGATCCAGGTCCCGGACAGCAGTAGTAGCTTGGAAGCCAGCCTTCAGTCCACCGAGACTCCAAGGTAGCCTTGCACGCGTCCGCATGCCCGATGTCTCCTCTATCTTATATTTCATTCTGTTATCTCATGTTTTCGAGACAACAGTGTTATATTTCTTTCAAACGATTGTATTTAGTATTCTTAGTAGTCCGTGGATGATGTGACACCAGTTCTTGGGTAGAGGCACATGTTGAATTCCATATTATTGTTCAGCTTATTTAATTTATGTCTTCCGCTTTAATTTCACATTCTGCTTTCATTTAAATATTTAACGCCTGTTGTTATGATTGATAAAAGGATATAAAATAAAGTAGGTAGGAGTTTATGATTTGTGGCTTGCCTAGCTTCTACGAGTAGGCGCCATCACGACCCCCGAAGGTGGGGAAATCCGGGTCGTGACAAGTTGGTATCAGAGCTCTAGGTTACATAGGTCCCATAATTCACGGACAAGCTCGGTAGAGTCTAAGGGATCGGTACGGAGACGTCTGTATTTATCCCCTAGAGGCTACAGAGTTAGGAAAAGTTCCACTTCTATTCTTCCCTGTCGTGCGATTTTGTTCTATCAATGCTAAATTGAAACCTCTACTCTTGTCCTTTCGCGAATGGCGAGATCATGTACCGCTTCTTCAGCCGAACAGCAGCACAGGCTAGTGATAGATCAGCTACGTCTTCGGAGGCTTTGTGGAGATTGGATAAGTTTCCCCAAGCTCTTCACTATTACATTCAGCGGTGCATCTATTGAGGATCCCCAGGATTATCAACACAGTTGTCATGAGGTTCTCAGGAACATGGGGATTGTGGAGACCAATGGGGTCGATTTTGCTACCTTTCGCTTGTCTAGATCCGCCAAGACCTGTCGGAGAGATTATTGGTTGGCTATACCAGTTAGGTCATCATCTTTGACTTGGGAGCAGTTCGCGTAGCTATGTCTGGAGAAGTTTCTCCCCATCACTTAGAGAGAGGTATTAGAGGGGGAGGTAGAGGTATTAGAGGTGGAGGTAGAGATGCTAGAGGTGGAGGTAAAGGTATTAGAGGTGGAGGTGCAGGTATTGTTCTGGTTTGCGGTAGAGAAGCTTCGGTTTTATTTTTGCGTCGTATTTGGTCATGCCTAGTGATTCTTTGAGTGCCCCTGTTTATGTGTCTATGCCGATGGGTGATTCTATTATGGTGGATCGTGTTCATTGATCATGTATAGTCGTGATTGGAGGTCTTGAGACTCGTGTAGATTTGCTTCTTCTGGACATGGTTGATTTTGATGTCATATTGGGGATGGACTGGTTATCACCTTACCACGCTATCTTGGACTATTATGCCGAGACTATGACCTTAGTTTTACCGGGTATGCCTTGTTTAGAGGGGAGAGGGACTCCTGGTCATTCTACCCGTAGTATTATCTCCTATGCGAAGGCTCGGCGTATGGTCGAGAAGGGGTGTTTGGCCTATTTTGCCTATGTTCGCGATTCCAGTGTTGAGGTCCCTTCTATTGATTATGTACCCGTTGTTCGAGAGTTTCCTGAGGTGTTCCCTTCAGACCTGTCGGGTATGCCACCCGACAGGGATATTGATTTTTTGCATTGATTTGGCTCCGGGCACTCAGCCCATTTCTATCCCGCCGTATCGTATAGCCCCGCCGGAGTTGAAAGAGTTGAAGGAGCAGTTGCAAGACTTTCTTGAGAAGGGTTTCATTAGGACGATTGTTTTGCCTTGGGGTGCGCCAGTGTTGTTTATTAAGAAGAAGGACGGATCGATGAGGATATGTATTGATTATCGGCAGTTGAACAAGGTTACAATCAAGAATAACTATCCATTGCCGAGGATTGATGATTTGTTTGATCAGCTTCAGGGTGCCAAGGTATTTTCCAAGATTGACTTGAGATCTGGCTACCATCAGTTGAGGATTAGGGCATCCGATGTCCCTAAGACAGCTTTCCGCACTCGGTACGGGAATTATGAGTTCTTGGTGATGTCATTCGGGTTGACAAATGCCCCGGCAGCTCTTATGGATTTGATGAACCGAGTTTTCAGGCCTTATTTGGATTCGTTCGTGATAGTCTTCATGATGATATTTTGATATATTCCCGCAGCCGAGAGGAGCACGAGCAGCATCTTAGAGTGGTTCTTCAGACTTTGAAGGATAGTCAGTTGTACGCCGAGAGGAGCACGAGCAGCATCTGTGAGTTCCGGTTGAGTTCAGTTGCATTCCTGGCTCATGTTGTATTACCAGAGGGTATTCAGGTTGATCCGAAGAAGATTGAGGCAGTCAAGAACTGGCCTAGACTAGCATCAGCTACACAGATTCGGAATTTCTTGGGATTGGCAGGCTACTATCGTCGGTTCGTGGAGGGGTTTTCATCTATTGCAGCCCCGATGACCAGGTTGACCCAGAAGGGTGCCCAGTTCAGATGGTCGGATGAGTGTGAGGCGAGCTTTCAGAAGCTCAAGACAGCTTTGACTACGGCATCGGTGTTGGTTTTGCCCACAGGTTTCGAGCCTTATACAGTTTATTGTGATGCGTCTCATATTGGGCTTGGTGCAGTGTTGATGCAGGATGGCAAGGTCATTGCCTATGTTTTGCGGCAGTTGAAGATTCACGAGAAGAACTATCCGATTCATGATTTGGAGTTGGCAGCCATTGTTCACGCATTGAAAATTTGGAGGCACTATCTGTATGGCGTGGCATGTGAGGTGTTCACGGATCACAAGAGCCTTCAGTATTTGTTCTAGTAAAAAGAGTTGAATTTGAGGCAGAGGAGGTGGTTGGAGTTGTTGAAAGATTATGATGTCACTATCTTATATCATCCGGGAAAGGCCAATGTGGTGGCAGATGCTTGGAGTAGGAAGTCAGCCGGTATGGCAGTCTTGCTTATATTTCGGTCGGTGAGAGAGAGCTTGCTTTGGATGTTCAGGCCAATCAGTTGTGAGATTGGATGTTTGCCCAGCCGTGTGTTAGCTTGCACAGTCGCTCGTTCATCATTGTTGGAGCGTATCCGAGATCAGCAGCATGATGATCCTCATTTGTGTGTCCTTAGAGACGCGGTCCAGCACGGAGGTGCCAAGCAGATTACCTTAGATGATGATGGAGTTTTGAGATTGCAGGGTCGAGTATGTGTGCCTAATGTGGATGGGCTCCGAGAGTTGATTTTGGAGGGGGCCCATAGCTCCCGGTACTCTATTCATCCGAGAGCCGCTAAGATGTATCAGGATTTGCGACAACATCATTGGTGGCGTAGAATGAAGAAGGATATCGAAGCATATGTGGCTCGTTGTTTGAATTGTCAGCAGGTTAAGTACGAGCATCAGAGGCCTGGTGGTTTATTTCAGAGGATTGAGCTTCCCGAGTGGAAGTGGGAGCGGATCACTATGGATTTCGTTGTTGGACTCCCACAGACTCGCAGAAAGTTCGACGCAGTATGGGTAATTGTTGATAGGCTGACCAAGTCAGCACATTTCATTCCTGTGGTAGTCTCCAATTCTTCTGAGAGGTTAGTTGAGATCTATATTCGGGACATTGTTTGCCTTAATGGTGTGCCCGTATCTATCATTTCGGATTGGGGTACGCAGTATACCTCGCGCTTTTGGAGAGCAGTTCAGCGAGAGTTGGACACGCGGGTTGAGTTGAGCACATCATTTCATCCCCAGACGGACGGTCAGTCCGAGCGGACTATTCAGATCTTGGAGGATATGCTCCGAGCTTGTGTCATTGACTTTGGAGGTTCGTGGGATCAGTTCTTGCCTTTAGCAGAGTTTTCCTACAACAACAGCTACCAGTCGAGCATTCAGATGGCCCCTTATGAGGCTTTATATGGTAGGCGGTGTCGGTCTCCGGTTGGGTGGTTTGAGCCGGGAGAGGCTCGGTTGTTGGGTACGGATCTGGTTCAGGATACCTTGGACAAGGTCAGGATTATTCAGGATAGGCTTCGTGCAGCTCAGTCCAGGCAAAAGAGTTATGCCGACCGCAAGGTTCGATATTTGGCTTTCATGGTCGGTGAGCTGGTATTGCTTCGAGTGTCGCCTATGAAGGGCGTGATGAGATTTGGGAAGAAGGGCAAGCTCAGCCCTAGGTTCATTGGTCCGTTTGAGATTCTTGATCGAGTGGGAGAGGCGGCTTATAGACTTGCATTGCCGCCAAGCTTAGTACCCGTGCATCCAGTGTTTCATGTGTCCATGCTTCGGAAATATCACGGCGATCCATCCCACGTGTTAGATTTCAGCACTGTCCAATTAGACAAGGACTTGTCATATGAGAAGGAGCCGCTGGCTATTCTAGACCAGCTTCATCAGTTGAGGTCGAAGAGTTTTCCTTCTGTTCGTGTTCAGTGGAGAGGTCACCCTCCTGAGGCATCGACCTGGGAGTCCGAGTCTGATATGCGGAGCCGTTATCCCCATCTTTTTCCCGACTCAGGTACTTCCTTCTTATGTTCGTTCGAGGACGAACGGTCATTTTAGAGGTGGAGAATGTGATGACCCAAAAGGTCATCACTTATTTTAAATTAAATTCTATGACTCCGAGGACTTGAAAACCTCATTTAGAGTCACCTCGATTTGCGTGCGCAGTCCGGGTGCATAGCCGGAAAGCTTAAATGAGAAACTGTGTGAAAAATGATAAGTTTTGACTATAAAATGAATTAATTTGACCTTGGTCAACGTCTTGGGTTAACGGACCCGGACCCGTGATTTGACGGTCCCGGAAGGTCCGTAAGAAAATATGGGACTTGGGCGTATGCCGTAATCGAATTCCGAGGTCCCAAGCTCGAGAAATGAATTTTTGAAAGAATTTGTTTTCTGAAATTGTTTAAGGAAATTGGAAATGAAATTTGATTAGAACATGTTAGTATCGGGCCCGTATTTTGGTTCCGGCGCCCGGTACAGGTCTTATATATGATTTAAGATGTTTCTGTGAAATTTGGTGAAAAACGGATATCGTTTGACGTGATTCGGACCTAAATTGGAAAATTTGATGTTTTATGAAGTTTGAAAGAATTCATGGATTTTGAGGTTTAATTCGATGTTTATGTTGTTACTTTTGGCGATTTGATCGCACGAATAAGTCCATAGGATGTTTTGAGGTTGTGTGTATATTTGGTTTGGAGCCTCGAGGGCTCGGGTGAGTTTTGGATAGGCAACGGGGTGCATTTTTGAACTTAAAATTTGCTGGTATGAACATACCTGCAGGCGAGCCCGCAATTGCGAAGGCTGCCTCGCAAATGCGAACAGCCCAGGTCTGCCCTTTTCCTCGCAAATGCGAGATTTATGTTCGCAAATGCGAAACCTCCCATATTGGTCAGACCTCGCAAATGCGATCACTGTGTCGCAAATGCGACTATCGCAAATGCGATACTGTTGTCGCAAATGCGATACTGTTGTCGCAAATGCGAAGGCCCTAAAGTTTGAAGCGTTCGCAAATGCGAAACAAGCTTCGCAATTCCCATATCTGCAGAGGTCGGGGTTCGCAATTGCGAACCCCTATTCGCATTTCCCATAACTGAGACCTGCATTTTTCTATACTTACCGATTTTAAGTCATTTTTCACATCTTTTTCAAAACATAACTCCTTTAGGCGATTTTTCAAGAACAAGTCTTCTTCCAAATCAATTGTAAGTTAGTTTTTACTCATTTCTTTCAATCATTAACATCTTTTAACATGATTTCAACCTAAAATCAAAGATTTTCATGGGGAAAATTGGGTGTTTTGGGTAGAACCTAGGTTTTTCAAAATTGGGGATTTGGACCTCAATTTGAGGTTCGATTTCAAGACAAATTATATAATTGAGTTTGTGGGGGAATGAGTAATCGGGTTTTGGTTCGAACCTCGGGTTTTGACCACGTGGGCCCGGGGGCGATTTTTGACTTTTGGGTAAAACTTTGGAAAACTCATTTTCATGCATTGGGGTTGATTTATTTAGCACTTCTTGATGTAATTAAGTAATTTGTGATTAGATACGAGCGAATTGGCGGTGGAATCAAGGGGTAAAGCTATAATTGAGACTTGAGTTGTGTTCGAGGCATCGAGGTAAGTGTTTGGTCTAACCTTAGCTTGAGGGATTAGGAGTTGCATCCTATTTGCTATTTGTTTCTTGTTGAGTACGATGTATAGGCATGGTGACGAGTATCTATACGTCGGTGTCGAGCATGACCGTGAGTCTTATATTGTGTTTTCCATGATTTCGTTGTATTGTTCATGCCTTGGTGAGAATTTCTATTTGTTGTGTAAAGTTGTGAAAAGAATTGTGACCTATGAACGTTGAGGAGCGTTGGCTCCAGTTGTATAACGAGTTGTGAAAGTATAAGTGATAATTGAACCTCTAGAGCAGTGGCTCGAGTGATGAAGGGAATCGTGAAGTAAAAGTGAGAAAGAGAAGAGATCATTATGTTGCCCCCTTGCCGGGCTATTGTTGAGTTGTGGTTCCCTTGTATTGTGTTCTTAATTGATATTACGAATACTTAGGTTGGTGATTCTTTGTGTTAGGTAAGGATTATGGTTATAGCTGAGGTAGTTAGATGTCGGGACAAGTTTGGGTATAGCTGAGGTAGTTAGGTATTGTAACAAGTGTGGGTATAGCTGAGGTAGTTAGGTGTTGTAACAAGTTTGGGTATGGCTGAGGTAGATAGGTGTTGTAACAAGTTTGGTTATAGCTGTTTCTTTTTCCCTTGCCGGGATAGTGTAGACCTTTTGATCCCTTGTCGGGACTCTTGTTATAATTGTAAATATTATATATGGATCGGGTTGTACGCCGCAACAATATTATATATGGATCGGGTTGCACACCGCAACAATATTATATATGAATCGGGTTGCACGCCGCAACAATATTATATATGGATCGGGTTGCACGCCGCAACAATATTATATATGGATCGGGTTGCACGCCGCAACAATGTTATATATGGATCGGGTTGCATGCCGCAACAATATGAAATGGGAGCGGGTGGTACGCCTACCACGAGATATAATGAAATGGGAGCGGGTGGTTTTCCTACCACGAGATATAATGAAATGGGAGCGGGTGGTACGCCTACCACGAGGTATAATGAAATGGGAGCGGGTGGCACACCTGCCACGAGATACATGAAATGGAATCGGGTTGCACGCCTGCAACAAGATGTGAAAAGAAAGTGAAATCTGCCTTTGTCACTTCTAGAAAATGGTCCTATTGGAACAGTTATTTAGTAACGGTTATGCAACTGTTACAATAAATAATATTTTGGAACAGTTTTAACCGTTCCAATAGAGTCAAAACGCTTTTGGAACGCTTCTACAGAATAACCGTTCCAATAGTATTACAACCGTCACCATAAGTTTAGCTATGGAGACAGTTTATGAAAGCGACACAATAGAGTACTTTGTGGGAACGGTTTTATGAAATAAAAGTACAGTGGAACGGTTTATTTTCCCCCCCTTAATTTCCCTCCTGTACATATTTACCCCGCCATTATTTTAATAACTTTTTTTAAGTTATATTTTAGTTAAAAGAACATAGAAAACCCAAAAACCCTCAAAATTAAACAGACGCTATTTTCTCCTCTGAAACCCACCAAATCTCTCTCAATATTCAACCTTGAAAAATCCGACGACCTGCTCCGGCGAATGACGACCTGCTCCGGCGAATGACGACCTGCTCCAGCTAATATAAGGCAATCTCCGACGTAGGCTGTTGGTGTTTTCCCCTGTTCGGTGTTTGTATGGTTGTTAGCTGAGCATTGAAATTTTTCGCAGCTTCTTCGATCTGCTTTCTTCTTTGGTAATATTCTTTGTGAACCCATTATTCTACATACTTTCTGTAATTTGGTTTGCTGAAAAATTGTTGTTTTGCTCAAATATTGTTTAAGATTTTTAGTTTGTAAAATTGGGGATTTTGTTGTTGGGTTTTTATTTCGTGTTAGAAATCCATGCTCGATGTTTGCTATCGACGTTCGATGCTCAATGTCTTCTTTGGTATTCTGTATAACTGTAGGATTTTCTATTCAAACAAGAATCCCAAAGAAGAATTATAGTTCTATGAGTTTGTTTCTTCCGATTTCTAAACAGAAAATACATAAAAAAATCATTAGTTTCTTAACCCGATTTTCAACTATGGATTGCATCTGAGGTGTAGCCGAGGGTCGATTTGCTTCAGTTGTTGGTTTGATTCGCTGAACTTGGGGCCGATTGCCCAGTTCCGGTTCTCTGTTTGGGTTTGGGTTGCTATTTTCCTCTTCAATTTGTACATTGCTCGAGCTGGTTGAATCAATTTTTGGACAGAAAATTCTCAAAGAAATTGAATCTGTATTGGTCGATCGGTTCTCTGCTTTGGGGTTCTAATTTCACAAGTGTAGCTTAAATTGAGGTTCTGTTGCTGTGCTTATTTTTCAATCGAGTTCAATCTCATTAAGTTGTGATCCTCGGAGATTCAAATACGCTTGAAAATGATTCAGGTCCCTTTTTCCTCCTTTTCTCTGTTGTTTGCGATGTTGCTCTCGTGGTTCTGATTGAAATATGATAAGAGCTGGGGGTTTAAATGATTTTTCAGCTAAGATATTGTTTGAATTAGAAGAAAACATTTGTTGCGAGTTGGTTTGTCTGATTTTAATGGTCGAATAAATTTGAAAGCAGCACTTCATTGAAGATTCGTTAGTAATTGAATCGAATATAGGCTTCTTAGAGTATTCTAAACTATTTGAGTTCAAATCTGTTGGTTACATATTTGTGACTAAAATTGGTTTATCATGTGAATTTTGAATTAGCAATACACTTCAATTGTAGGTCGAATCGGTGCTTTATATGTCTGGTTGAAAGGAACGTATTCGAATCCGTCTTTTCCGATCTGCGTTACTGCTGTAATTTTTCTTCTTTCTCTGCGTTACTGCTGCAATTTTTCTTCTTTATCTGCATTACTGCTTTTATAATTTATAGTTCAAGCATAGTTTGTTTCATTCCAAGCTTTTATAATATTGAAACAACTTTTGTTTTAAATTTTCACTTTTTGCGTATGACCTTTGGTGCACAGATTTTTGTATGGACATAAATCTAAATGTGCTGCGAGCATACTATGTCTGATATAGAAACATTTTTTGTGTGCACATCCGGTGCTTATTGTGCTTATTGGACTGGTGTTGAATGTTGTGTCACTCATTCTCATGTGAAAAGTAAATAGAGCTGGTGATGGTCACTGGTAAAATTGGGGTGAGGACAGAAATAATATGTGACCATCATGAATCATGAATCAGAATCTGGCATTCACGTTTAACCATTACATGAGCAGATCTCTATAGTTAATACTACCTCTTCAGTTCTATTTCTGTTTTCCCGTTAGTACAGCAATGTTGCTGCTATTGCTGCAATAATGAGATTTTACAGTGTTTCAATGTGGATTCCCTGTTATCCTGTAGTTAGTACTGGTTATCATTCGATTAAAAAGCTTGGTTTCAGTTGGCGCTTATGCTGATTTTTCTTAAGTACAGGCACAAGACGAGGGTCCATATTGGTCAATTAGTGAAAGATACATCTGCAAAACTTAAGCAAGCCAGTGAAACAGATCATCGTATTGAAGTCAGTGTAAGTGTTAAGAGCTCACGTACTTCCTCTTGCCTTATGTGTTTGATAACTAATATGCCATTACTTGGAAACCATCTCATATATGCATCTTTTCCAACTCAGCAAGATTCAAGTCAAAAGTTTCAATTCGTTTAAGAAAGGAAACCCCTGTCAAATTTCATTCTTATTTAAACACACTAGAAGCTACGATTCTCTTCCTCATGGAAGTTGTGCATGTGATTATCCCTCTTCATTATCTATATTGCGTATCTTCTTATTTCTCCCTCTTATTTATGCCTTTAATTTCTCTGTTTTTGGTCATAATCTGTTTATTTTGGTTTCAAAGTGTCTTTGATCACTGCTGTCCTCTTATGTCTTCTCTATTGAGTTTCTTATGCATCCTTTTTTGTTTCAAGGTAAAGTGAGAGTTAAGTACCCCAAGTGGAAGAAATTAAGTTATGAAGAGCTTGTATTCATATTCAATGGCTGTAAATCCTAAATGATTAGTTTTTGATGGGTTTGAAATATGATAGATGACTGGAGCACACCTAAAATCGAAGAAGTTGAGTTCATAAAAACTTGAATTTTGAACTTCATATTTGCGAATCATATGAGACTGATTCTCTAAATTATGGCTTAATTAAGATTCTAGACTTGGGGTTGAACCACTACCCTTTTGCTACCATGTTGGCTACTGCTACTACTTGAAATACTAGCACTGCTACTGCAATACAAGTCACCGCTTCCTTCCTTTCTGGTGGATTGATTCTTTGGCCTTCTTGGAATGCATCTTGCTTTCACTTCATCTATATCTTTCTCCCTCAGTTCCAACTTTGAGCTCCTGTAAACCAAAACATAAAGAAAAAAAATGAAATTATGCATTTGAACAAAAAAGAAAATGATTTGAGATAAACAACCCCACATGAATATAATAGTAGGAAGAATAGTTCTGAGTGGTGCTACATAAGTTCCTTATATATTTTTCTTCTGCAAACTGTGCTGCTGCATTTCTGAAAGATTACAAAAGTTATTAATGTCGATATGTACCATTTTGTAAGACAGTGCAATTACTTTTAGTTCTAACTTTGGAGGGCAAACATGATTGAGAAATTGTACCAATACCCCTATACTAAGTATACTAAGTTACAAGAGGAAATATCAGTAGATAAGCCAATGCAGAAATTGTACTTTTCAATCATGAAAACAGGACAAATTTTCACAGGTTTGAAGTTACCCGTTTTTTTAAAATTTGGCCTCCTGCTCCCACTTAAGCATTATATTTGCGTCAAAGCAACACAAAGCTTGTATCGAGACGGTAAAAATCTTATAGAATGAAGTATTAAGAGAGGAACCTTCAGTTATCCTATACGTTGGCAACTTAAATTCTAAACTCTTGATTTTGGTAGGTGAATTACATGCAAGCATGGGTCTGTATGAGTTAATCCTTGCATTTCAATTTGCGATTATTGAATCAAAATTAATATTTTCCCTTTTGTTTCATATATGTTGGGTGTGTTTCTGTATGACCTTTTTCTGAGCTTACTGTAATTCCATATTGGTATTCTCTCTCTAACCAGATCTCTAGATTAATGTTTACATAAATTGGAACATGTAGCGATGTTGGGCCCGTGCCAATGGCACAGGCTTCCCTATCTAGTAATACCTAATAAAGCTATTTTTATTTGTATTCTTCATCAGATTTGATAGATATGAGTCAAGAAAGACCTTCAAAGCCCAAAAAAAAGATAAGCGCAACATACACAAAACCTGGAACAATGGCATCTTTGGCAAACCAAATAAGGACTTCGTTTAGCCAAAAATATGTTGTTCCCGCTAGACAATCAAACAAGTAATAGAGGAACAAGTTCAGTTGGATTCTACAACTCTTGTTGAAGATGAACAATGTGAAGAACAAGGTAAGAACCTATAGACTTTATCTAAAAATATTTACATCCTATTTCAGTCATAAAAAATGTACCAACAATAGTGATTTGGTGGTTTTGTTTGGTTTGAATAGTTGAAGGCCCTTCTAATCAAACAAGAAAAAGAGGAAAAACAAAGATGAAAAGTGTACATGGACGACATGAGCGTAAATACATTTTACTTAACAACTTAAATCAACCCGTCGGTCCTAGTGACGCAGTTGTGACAGAGTTTGGAAGCTTCCTCGGCACATTGGCAAGGAATGCGACTCTATGTCCTCTTGATATTTTGGATTGGAGGAAGATGGACACAAAAGAGGATATATGGGAATATACCAAGGTCTGAACTTCTTAAGTTTTAATTTTTGATTGAAAATCTTTCATATTTTCTGCACTAACAGATTTGACACCAATTGTAGGATAAATATGATATTCCTGAAGATGTTCCAGTTTCTCAATTTAAGGAACTCCTTAGGTATTGGAACTCTGAGAAACTCCAGGTATGTGACTTTTTACTTGTTCTTCTTCATCTTCTTGAACTACTTCTTAGCAGAATTATGGGCCTGCTTATCGTGCATCTTCAATGTTTCATCGCGCACCTTCTGCACCTTATTTTTCTTCTTGCCTGTTACTGCCTTTGAAATTGGTGTATTGATCTTTTGTGAATTGGTAGGACTGGTATTTTGCTCATCACAAGCCTCGTAATTGACTAGTGAATCAGCTTCGTTCCCTTTCTCATCCTCAACCTGATCTGCCCAGCTTTTGGATACATACTCGTCTTCATCTTCTTCGTATTTCTTGTCTGAATCATAAGCATATTCTCCTTCTTCATAAGTGTATTGAGTTCCCTGATCGACCAGCTAGGTCGTTAGATGGTATTTCATGATTGGAGATATGTTTTTATTTTCATTCTTCTTCTCTTCTTCTTCTTCCTCTTCCTCTTCTTTTTCTTTCTAAACGTCCAAAAAGCGCCGAAATGCTGGCGAATTGTTTTCAGAAAAACTCTGCCCCATTTCTTCCCAAATTCTGCCCAATTTTTGCCCAATTTCTGCCCCGTTTCTCCCCAACAGTAGGTCGATCACCAGTTGCATTCAATGCAATAGTAGCCTCCAACTTTGAACATACAGTAGCTGCTTCAATTCCAGATTTCTCATGTCCTAATACATTTGTTGCATGTCCTAACTCACTTTCATGTAACTAGGAAAAAGACAAGAAAGGACAACTCATTCCAGGTATTAAATCATTGAAAATTTAATAATTTTTGTAAGATCTACTGTCTTAGTTTGGTACTTCATGTGCGCATACTGTTGTATTCCTCTAGTGTACAAAATCCTTCTCTACTCCGTTAAAAGCTATTGTATTCCTCTCTCTCTCTCTATACAGTTCAATAGCTTATGCCTTAACAGTTGAGCTATGAAATCTTGGTTCTGTTACATCAAACATCAAGTATGATGCAGTGCCATTTTGTAAGAGAAATCTTTTATGTTCATTCAGGTCTATTTTCCATCAGCAAGGCCACGGTTTAAACTTGGTAGAAATGAATTATCAATTTTAGTTTACTGTTATCACTTTTAGCAAACTCGCGCTGTGGAAGATTGTGTCTGGATATATTTGATTATGGTACTTTGTTGAGTGATTTTGTAGATCCCAAGTGACCTTGGTAGATTTCTGTGTGGCGTTGCTTATTTAGCCAAGTTCTTGTGTAGAGACATAATTGTGTGATGAAGTCTCTTGTCATTACCCTTTGTGATTCTATCTTCAATAGCCTTCTTAAGCGACAACGCCTTTGGAGAATATTGAGACTGAGAAGCATGAGTGCAGTATACCTATCAATTAGGAGACTAAGTACACAAATCTGAAGAGCCTAAAATGTGGATGTTCATCTCCATGAGAATCTTTTCTGCTACAGACAAGAAATTTCATCTATGTTAAAATTGTCTACTTTCCTTGACTGAAGCTGTCAATGAAGCAAGAATAAGCAAGACATTTGAGCAAATACCAATATATACACAGAGTAACCTCTACGATCTAAACATTGACAAGTATCAAGACCCAGCTAATGAACAAAAGTGAATTATGCTAATTGAGATATCCACGAAAAGAAGCAACCTTCTTAAAAACAAATAGTACATACTTAATATTAAAGTAAAACTAGTTTACTCTTGGATCAGATTGGGATTTAAGACACCAGAGAACTGTACTCATGCTTCTAAGTTGCTAAGAGCATTATGCCTCTATGTCTATGAATATTGAGACTTAAGGAAACTAGGAGTTAAACAATGAAACGAGATAGTCGGTGGTTGTATTATGCCTCTATGTCTGAGGGCTGTCTTGCCCTTTGTCTTGCTATATAGTTTTGCTACTTCCCTAGTTAGATGTATCTCCTTATATTTTCTGATTTGGATATATAGTTTTGTTACTTCCCTAGTTTTGTTTTCTGATCAGAGAAGTGTTATATAGTTTTGTTACTTCCCTAGTTTTGTTTTTTGATCAGAGAAGTGCTATATATTTTTGTTACTTCCCTAGTTAGATGTATATCCTTATGTTTTTTGATTTGGATATGCACCACGGCAAGGATAATGATGTTTTGAGCAGGTTGAAAATATTGGGATGGTCGTATATACAAAGGAAACTCTGCCGAAAAATTTAAGAATTTAGAGCGTTCGAAATTTTTGGAGTTATCAAATTGGTCATTCAATTACTTTGTGATTCAATTATCTTTTAAAAAAATTATTTAATTATTTCTGGTTGTCTTTTGTAGGTGCAGCTTGCGGAAGAAAGCAGTGACGAAGACCTTACTTGAGTGTTGTTGATCGTTGTTAAACTTTCTATCATCATGTTCAAAGATATTTTAGTTTAGAACTTTTTGTATGCAAACTCATCTATTTTGACTTTTGAATTGTTGATCAAACAATGTATTCACATTTTGTTTTTGTATGAGTAATGCTATTTGAATATTTTAATTTTATTTTGTGGTTTATATAAGTTATGAGTTAAAAATTTCATTGCATTAGGAAAATATTTCTCATTTTGCTTCCATAAATATCAGAAATTCAATTGTGAATTGTTGCAATAGAGCATATAACCGTTCCAGTAGACCAAGAAAATAATAATAGCATTCCCTAATAACCGTTGCAATATGTAACAATATCCATTGCTGTAGGGTACTGATAATTGTTCCAATATCACAAAACCGTTGCAATATATCATCAAAACCGTTGCAATAGACTTAAAAAACGCTGGAATAATTATACCACAATGGTTTATAACCATCCCAATAGAAAATACAACCGTTCCCATAAATAAAACAATGGTGACAGTACCATAATCGTTACAATACCCCCTATATGGAGATAGTTTTGAAACCGTTACAAATAACCGTTCCAATAGACCTATTGTAACACTGAATCGCGGAACGCCTCCAAATCTGCTCTGATAGCCCTATAGGGACGGCTAGTGTATCTATTGCCACGGTTTTGGAAGGGTTGCCATAGACCTAATTTCTAGTAGTATGTTTTCCTTATTCTTGCTAGTGGTTGGATTTTGACTCCTTTATAGTTCTCTTGATATTCTGTTTTTACCTGTTATTCCCCGAAGCATGTTTCCCCCTCCCATCCTTACTTGCTTATACCTGCTTTACTTTCCGCTGTATATTATATAACTGCACAGGTTTACTTGATAGTTTGGTCCTAGCCTCGTCACTACTTCGCCGAGGTTAGGCTAGGCACTTACCAGCACATGGGGTCGGTTGTGCTGATACTACACTCTGTGCTCTTTTGCACAGATCCAGGTCCCGGACAGCAGTAGTAGCTCGGAAGCCAACCTTCAGTCCACCGAGACTCCGAGGTAGCCTTGCACGCGTCCGCAGGCCCGGCGTCTCCTCTATCTTATATTTCATTATGTTATCTCATGTTTTCGAGACAACAGTGTTATACTTCTTTCAAACGGTTGTATTAGTACTCTTAGTAGTCCGTGGATGATGTGACACCAGTTCTTGGGTAGAGGCACATGTTGAATTCCGCATTATTGTTCAGCTTATTTAATTTAAGTCTTCCGCTTTAATTTCACATTCTGCTGTCTAATAAATATTTAATGCTGGTTGTTATGATTGATAAAAGGATATAAAATAAAGTAGGTAGGAGTTTATGATTTGTGGCTTGCCTAGCTTCTACGAGTAGGCGCCATCACGACCCCCGAGGGTGGGAAAATCCGGGTCGTGATGAGTTATTTTAATTAGGATATAAGAGGGGAATGGGTAAATGGGCTTGGATTTAGGAAATTAGTTTGGACCATGAAGACCAAATAATACAATGTATCTATAAAGTGTAAAAATCACTCTTAATAAACTAATATAAAACTAAATACTAAAGGTGAAACTAATTTTGTATTTTCAAATGTTATAATAAAGTAAAAAGTAGGAAGAATAGGCTAAAGCCACGGTGAAATTAAATATAAATATAAATATACTAATTGACTTTAAACTAAAGATGAAAAATATTTTTGTAATTTTTATTTTTGTGATAAAATAAGTAAAAGAGTCAAAACTATTTAAAATAGCGATGCTAAACCTAAACTAAATATTTAAACGCTAAAATGCGTAAAATCTCGTGGAGTGTCAAAAATTACATGTCTACACTAACCAATGCAGGAACAGAATCAAAGCAGAAAAAGACTCTAAAAATTATAATAGTCCATCCTATTTTTATTGTGATAAAAGGGGTCATACCTCAAATCGTTGCAGGTTCAAGGATAACAGTAGATGGGTCTGGCGACCCAAATCTTCAAATCAATCTAATACTCAGTGTTCTAACCATTCAAGACCCAAGCAAGCTTGGGTACCTAAAAACAAGAAATGCAGGAACACCATAAGAAGAATCAAAAAGGAAAATCGTATCTCGACAGCGCGTGTTCCAGACATATGACAGGTGACAAACAATTGTTCAAGACAGTCACCGAACTAGATGGAGGAACGGTTACTTTTGGAGACAAATCCAAAGGAAATGTAATTGGTGTTGGAAAAGTTCATCTGAGCTCAACATGTGATGTAGATGAAGTTTACCTAGTTGATGAACTCGGCTACAATCTTCTAAGCATTAGTCAACTATGTGACAATGACTATGAGGTTCGTTTTAAGAAGCATGGTTGGTTTATAGAAGATGAATCAGGTAAAGTCATTATTTCTGGTAATAGAGACGGAAATATCTATACTATTAGCAACTTAGATAATCTTGGGGATCAAATTTGTCTTGCTTCCATAATTGATGATCCCTGGGTTTGGCATAGAAAACTTGATCATGCCAGCATGCATACTATTCAAAAGCTTTCTAAACATGATCTCGTTATTGGACTTCCAAAACTAGATTTTTCAAAGGATCATATATGTGATGCATGTCAACTAGGAAAACAAATTCGCTCATCTTTCAAAATCAAGAACTTTGTTTCCACCTCCAAACCTCTCCAACTATTGCATATGGATTTATTTGGCCCAACTAGAACTGCTAGCATAGGTGGTAGGAAATATGATTTTTTCATTGTGGATGATTTCTCTAGATTTACCCAGTTTATGTTTTTAAGTCATAAAGATGATGTTCTAAAGAATTTTGAAGTTTTCTGTAAGAAGGTTCAACGAGAAAAGGGATACTACATCTCTTCTATCAGAAGTGATCATGGAGGAGAATTGAAAGCAGAGCCTTTGAAAACTTCTGCAACGATCAAGAAATCTCTCACAACTTCTCTTCACCAAAATCTCCGCAACAAAATAGAGTGGTAGAATGTAAAAAAAATAGAACTTAACAGGACATGGCAAGAACCATGATTGTGGAAAACTCTCTACCTCACCATTTCTGGGCAGAAGTGGTAACCACAGCATGTCATATCATCAATAGGTGTCTGATTCGTCCAATCCTCAAAAAGACCCCGTATGAACTGTGGAATGGTAAGAAATCAAATATTAGTTATTTTCACCCGTTTGGATGCAAATGCTTTATTCAATACAATGGAAAGGACAATTTGGGTAAGTTCGATCCTAAAAGTGATGAGGGTATATTTTATGGTTACTCTCCTTCAAGTAGAGCATATAGAGTTTATAATAAAAGAACGCTATGGATTAAAGAATCAATTCATGTTGTTTTTTTTGATACTAACCCTCGTCCAAGGAATGAAAAACTTCCTGAAGATGAGGAAATTCCTTTTGTCCTTAAATCTATCATTGTAGGAAAGGATCATCAAAGTTAGTCAGCTGACCAACAAACTCAACCATCTGAAGAGTCTGCAGAAATTCACGAACCATCTCAAGCAGTTCAGTCGACTAATGTAGAAAAAGAACCTTCCTCAAACACTCCAAATGAATGGAAAAGCGAACCTAGCTACCCTCACAAATTCATTATAGGAGATCCACAGGAAGGAATCACTACAAGAAGATCTCAAAAGAACAAATCTCACGTGGCTCTTATTTCTGAACTTGAGCCAAAAAAGTGGATGAAGCTCTGAAATACCCTCACAAGAAATTGGAAGAAATGAAGTATGGGAATTAGTTCCAAGACCAGAAAACCCCTCTATCATTGGAACTAAATGGGTATTCAGAAACAAATTGAATGAATCTGGTCAAGTGGTTCGAAATAAAGCAAGATTAGTTGCTCAAGGATACTCTCAGCAAGAAGGAAACGACTATGATGAAACCTTTGCTCCTATAGCAAGACTCAAATCCATACGAATATTACTTGTTTTCGCTGCTCACAAAGGATTCAAGCTATTTCAAATGGATTTTAAAAGTGCGTTCCTAAATGGCAATATATCTCCAAAGAAGTATATGTGAAGCAACCACCAGAATTCGCAAACAAGCTCCACGTGCCTGGTATGAAATCTTAAGTTCTTTTCTTCTAAATCAAGGGTTCAAAGAGGTAACATCGATACAACCTTTTTCACTAAGCATTCTAGTTCAGGTAATCTTATTACTCAACTTTACTCACAACAATCGGAATTTGACCTCCTGTGCCTGTGACATTATTTTTGGTAGTCCTAACTCTGTTCTATGTGAAGAATTTGCTATTTCCATGAAAGGAAAATTCGAGATGAGCATGATGGGAGAGCTGACATTCTTTCTCGGACTTCAAATCAAACAGCCTCCTAAAGGGATTTTCATTAACCAAACCAAGTACACTAAGGAACTTATCAAAAAGTTTGGCATGGAAAATGCTAAGTCAATCGGCACCCTAATGAGTCCAACAACAATGCTCGATGAAGACAACAATGGAAAAAAGGTTGATGAAACCATGTATAGAGATATGATTGGATCCTTATTGTATCTCACTACCAGTCGGCCAGATATTATGTTCAGTGTATGCAAGTGTGCAAGATTTCAGTCGGCTCCTAAGGAATCCCATTTCACTGCTGTAAAACTAATTATTAGATATCTAATTGGTACTTCTGAGCTAGGATTATGGTATGATCGTTCTAACAATTTTGCTTTAAGAGGCTTTTCAAATGCAGATTTTGCAGGTAATAAGATTGATAGAAAAAGCACAAGTGGCACGTGTCAACTCTTGGGAAATTCATTAGTATCTTGGCATAGAAAGAAACAAGATTGTGTTGCCCTATCAACGACTGAAGCAGAATATTTAGCCGTTGGCAGCTGTCGTACTCAAGTTCTATGGATTATGCATCAACTTCTCGATTATGATTTATCTCTTACCCCTACTCCTATATTTTGTGATAATACTAGTGCTATTTGTTTATCAAAAAATTATGTTCATCACTCTAGAGCAAAGCATATAGAAATCACGCATCATTTTATCCGTGATCATGTCGCTAAAGGTGATATTGTTTTAGAATTTATTAGTATTGATTCTCAACTTGCTGATATTTTTACAAAACCTCTTTTGGAAGAAAGATTTTGTTTTCTCCGAAAAAAGAATGGCATTGTGCCAAATTTGTAAAACAAATCTATTAGCGTGTTCTAAAATATTTTATTTCCTTAATTATGTGTGGTTTAATTAATTTTCTTGTAAGTGTAATAATTGCTTCTTCATCAGAATCGCCGATCAATACTTCGAAAGCATCACTTCCTTCTGAACCCGCCTTTTCCTTTAATCAAGGCGACCCTTCGTTCCTCCTAAAAGTACCGATAAAAACCCTTCCACCCCTATTACTCTCTACACTCTCATCAAATCCTACCTTCTCACCATGGCCAAAAGAAACCCCTCTTCTTCCACTGCAACCAGACGCAGTCGAAGATTTCAAAAATCCCTCAGTCCTGAAGAACCTGTAGACTTAGAGTCCTCCATTGACTCGGATCTTCAAAACGGATAAAGAGAGTAGTGAATCTTCCGAAAATCCTCCCACTAGCCAAAAAAGGACATGCAAAAGCCCTATGGAGAAAACCCCCAAAAAGGCTGCAAGCAAGAAAGGAAAAGTGGAGAACACTGAATTTGATCCTCAAGACAAATTGATCTTTTACGGCCCAAGTGAAAAAACAAGATTTGAGTCCTATAAGTCAAAATCTATGGCTTATGGATGTTCTATAAGTCTCTCTCTCATGCAAAATCTACACTGTGATGTGACTGCTATATTTGATTTTCAGCACCTTACTTCTTTGTTTGATACCATTGGAAACTCTATTTATGAGGAACCAGTAAGGATGTTTTATGCAAACCTGTTTGTGAATGACAAAGATGACTTGGAATCTATGGTGTTAGGCACTAGAATCGTTTTGGACTCTTATCAATTTGAAAAGATTTTCTCTCTTAAGTTTAGCGGGTTTGATATTTTTGTGCAAAATTCGTGATCAAAAGATGTTGAAGTTTCCTTTGAAGAAGCAAAAACCTTCTTATCTAATAATCCTCCTGATATCAGTCCCAAGAACCTTAAGTTTGAACATCTTGTCTTAGCCCACATGATTGCTACTACTCTTCTCCCTAGAACTTGGTCACCTTAGCTCTTTGTCCACTAGATATATTTTTGTTCTTTATTGTCTTGTTAACAATAAAAGACTAGATTGGTTTGTGTGGATTCGCCAATACATGCTTGAAAGTATCAGGGATATATCTTCTTCTGCTGCCTGTTTACCATACGGTATTCTCATCTCACACATTCTCGAAGTCATGAAGGTAGATTTGGCACCCTTTACACCAAAGCACATAACCAACACTTATGATAAGACAACTTTTTCAATGATGGGGTATACTTTGGGTGATGATGGATAGGTTAAGCGCGCCAAAGTTGAAAGCATTCCAGTGTCAGTTGAAGCTCAAACTACACAATCAACATCTCAGTCGACTGCCTCTCAAAATATTCAGCAATTCTTGCACTATCTAAATGAGGTAAAACTGCTACTGCTTGAGATGAAGGGACAGGTGGACAAAATTAGGGAAGTTACTAAGGAGACAGGTACAGATGTGGCTAAGCTCAGAATGGATTTTGGAACCAGGATGAGGCAAGGAACCAGGACATTCAATTCCATGAGTGAAAAGATGGACAAGCTTGTCAAAGATGTCAAAAACTCCTATGACTCCTTTTGCACCAAAGTGATAAACACTCTCAAGTACTTCTTGGGAAGAAGTTAATGCGCATCTGTGTGATGGTGTTACAAACAATATTTTTTGTTGCTTTTGCTTGCTTGCTTGTGGTTTAAAACAAACTTTCTTCTGATTGTGTCTGTTCAAATTATGCCTTTGCTGAAGGCACTACTTTTGCTACACTACCTCACTAGTTATTATGTATATTACTTTCTATATTACTTGTGTTGTATGCTTTCCTTTCCTTTTTGATTGATGTCAAAGGGGGAGAACAGTTAGAGGAGTAAAACAACTACTCAGGAGGAGACAACACTCATTCAGGGGGAGATGGCATCAACTCAGGGGGGAGCAACTTAGGAAGTGAAATAAAAAGGGAAGTCTCATAATTAATGTTTACTCTCGCTTGATTGTCATCATCAAAAAGGGGGAGATTGTTAAGTTAAATTTCAAAGTTTCAATAATGACAATGTTCAATTATCTTGATTTGCAGGAATCATCAAAAGGAAAGAAAATAAATGAGAAGCTGTGATTGTTATAATTAGCACATTCATTTAGCCTCAATCAAAGGAAATCAGATTACAAATCAAGGAGCTATTGCAAGCCAATATTTAGATTCTTAATTAAGCTCAATCACAGGCTTGATTGTCTCGTAAATGGAAGCTTGTGACAAGGAATGTCACGATCGAATCCGGACCTTCCCAAGAGCAGGATTCGAAGAGGCACCCATTGGGTCAAATCCTTTTAAAGATCTTGTGCCTCTATTTTCAGTCAAGGCTCAATGCCTTTTTTCTCTCATATAAGAAGACTGCTAAGATCAAATGGAAGACTTGCGGAACTACATACATTGTTTTCTAAGTCTCTCTACTTCTTAGCCTAAACATTGTAGCCCTTTGTTTACCAGTGGATCAAAAGATAGGAAGAATTAGAACACAAAAGAGAGTTGTGTCATTATTTAAGATCCGTTGTTGTAATACTTCATTGGTGGTGAACGAGTCAAAACCATCTGTACTGTAATTCTTTCAAGATCTAAAAGGAACCCTTGTGACCCAAGGGAAACTGGATGTAAGTACCATACCGGTACAGAACCAGTATAAAATTGTTGTGTGTCAATCTCTTTCCATTTACTGTTGTCACGACCCAAACCGATGAGCCGCAAAGGGCACCCGATACCTTACTCAACCGAGTACCAACATAACATTTCTTTCATATCATTCTATCATAGGTAAATGAACCGGAGTGAAGCATGAGGGAATACAAACTTATACATATGAAGTACGGGCCTATAAGATCAAAATAACCACTCGTGTATTGAACATAGGCTGACAAGTCCATACAATCTTTTACGTACATGACATCTGGCTACAAGCCTCTAAGAATACATAATTTTCATAAAGGTTGGGACAGATACAAAACAATACACGTCTAAATAATACTAACCAAACAAGCAACTCCGAAGCAAATGGAGCGCACTAACATCTTCCGCTGAGCTGATAGCCTACTTGGAGGGATTGATGTTTAGCTTAAAGCATATATATTTCTATGTATATCACCTCATATTTTACTTTTGTTTCGTAAATTTGGGATGTTAAATGTTACCATTTATATTAATTTGAAGTGTTTTTATGTATAGGAATGATTCGGGAGCAATTGGGGGTAAAATGTGCAAGATTTGAGCTAAAACGAACAAAACCGGAAAAAGAGGCCATTTGGGCGCCACAGGCAGCGCCTGGCGCCACCTGTGGCGCGAAAAATAGTGTGTAATTTGGGGCAGCACCCTGGTGGGCGCCTGGCACCGGGCTGGGCGCCGTTGACGCGGATTTCGTCCTATTTTGCCCGGGACACGGTTTATTCGGCCCTAGACCTATCCAACACGTATAAAAGGAAGACTAAGCCTAATTTTGGGGGGAGAGACGCACTTTGGAGGAAAAATACACACAAGAAACATCGAGGAGCAAGAACATCTCAAAATTCTTCATCTTTTCTAGTATTTTCAATTATTCAACACTTGTGCAATTGTTTGATTACATCATGAGTGGCTAAACACCCATTGTTCTGGGGTTGTGATTTAGCCATGAATATTGTTGTTTGATATTAACTTGACCTTGATTTTAATTCACCAATATATGGTTGTTTTTTCAATTCTGTGTTTAATTGCTTAATTGTCTGGCCAACAGTTAAGTTCTATTTACTATCTATACTATGCTTGGGAAAGTCGTGTTTAGATTAGAGAAGAATTGAAGAGAGCATGATCTTAACCCTTAGGGGGAGCGGATTTGTGCTTAGGATAGGAATATACCTAGTCACCATGCTTAATTAGATATCGTAATCTTAATGCTTTCTTAATAGATTGATTTCATAGGAATATAGGCGTTAATCTATTAAGAATAGGTGAGTAGTACTTCGAGAGAAGGCTATGAGAGCATTTATCGATTAATTAGCAACCATGAGTGAATTATATGAAAGGGAGAGTTAATTAGAACACAATACGAATGGTGAATCGATCACAACCCTGGAATACTTGTCTCTACTGAATACATAAAAATCACCTCGTTACTTGATAATTTAGTTATTATTTAGAATCGTAGCATCTTATAATCATATTATTGGACTTTGCTTTTAGCTGGATTGAATAACAATTTTAGTAATTTAGTGAGTAGTTTACACAAGTCTCTGTGGGTTCGACACTCAACTTATCATTATATTACTTGTCGATCACGTATACTTGCGTGTGCGTTTGGGAGTAATAAGTTTTTGGCGCCGTTGCCGGGGACTTGAATATTAACTACTTGCTAGTTTTTGCTTTAATTGTTTATTTTGTCAAGTCTAACGTTACTTGGTTGTTGCTCAGATCTCAGGAACTTTGATTGAATGCGTAGGGTTAGAAGCCAGGACCGACTTGAAGGCTTTAATCCTAAACCTGAGAGAACATTTCACAGGAGGTTGAGGGAAGCAAGGGACACGAATAATATTCAGGCACTTGTTCAATTTCCTACGGACATGGCAGAGAAGCAACACATGGCTGTTCAGGAAGTGGCGATGCCCAGCATTGCTAATGCCACCTCCAGTATCGTGAAGCCCAGAATCACTGGGCACTTTGAGCTGAAACAGAGCATGATCCAGCTACTTCATGCAAACGGGCAGTTTATGGGTCTTCCGCACGAGGATCCACAACAGCATATTCTGAACGTCTTGGAGATTAGTGATACTTATATCACTAACGGGGTCACTCCGGATTATGTGAGGCTCACATTTTTTCCATTCTCTCTGTTGGGCGAAGCTAAGCAATGGCTAAAGGCGGAACCAGCTAATTCCATTACATCATGGAATGATTTGGCAAGAAAATTTCTGGCAAGGTTCTTTCCTTCAGGAAAAACTACAAAGATCAGAAGTGAGATAGTTGCCTTCAAACAAAAAGCAGGAGAATCTTTATACTTAGCTTGGGAAAGGTTCAAAGGGCTACTCAGAGACTGTCCTCATCACAATCAGATGAATGAAGTGTTAGCTCACACTTTCATAGAAGGGTTACATTCTGAAACAAAGATTGTGGTAGACGCTGCAGCTGGGGATCAAGTGTTGGAGAAAAGCTTTAACGAGATATATGCATTATTGAACAAATTCTCCAAGAGTAATCCGGATTGGCAAGGAGAGATGGGCAGACATACAGTGCAAAAGTCTGCAGGGGTTCTTGAGTTAGATGTTGTCTCAGCATTATCAGCGCAGATTTCTACACTGGCCAACCAAGTCAATCAGATGACCTTGAGTATCAACAAGCAACAAGTACAACCGGTACAACAGGTTCAAGTTTATTGTGAAATATGTGGAGAGGGGCACACGAGCGACATATGCCCCGCTAAACTAGAATCTGTCTGCTTTGTGGGTAATTCAAATAGAGGCCAAACAAACCAATATGGAAACACTTACAATCCCAACTGGAGGAACCACCCAAACTTCTCTTGGGGTGGAAATCAAGGTACTCAGAATCAATACAAGCCTCAAGCACCTCAACATCAATATAGACCACCTCAGGTTGAACAACAAGCAAATCCTACAAGTCACTTTGAAGACATGTTGAAAAAAATGATGGCTGAACAGCAAGCCCTCGCCACAACAATGAGAAATTTAGAGCGTCAAATGGGACAGCTTGCCAGTGCTCAAATCACTAGACCAGCTGGAGCTCTTCCAAGTGACACTGAAGCGAATCCTAGGGCAGCCCTTAATGCCGTGTCGTTGAGGAATGGGACAAAACTAGAAGAAGTTCAGTCTAAAAAGAGGAAACA
Source organism: Nicotiana attenuata (assembly GCF_001879085.1). Lineage (NCBI taxonomy): Eukaryota > Viridiplantae > Streptophyta > Magnoliopsida > Solanales > Solanaceae > Nicotiana > Nicotiana attenuata. Next base: position 187,265 of record NW_017671760.1, read on the forward strand.
GGTGACTTTTAATGAGAGGCCAACTACTATAGAATCAACATCAGAAAAAGCTAAGGAGCCAGAGAAGCTAGCTGGAGAGGCGGTGGCTGAGCAACCCCCACCATTGGTTGCAAGGCCACCACCTCCATTCCCTCAAAGATTGCAGAAATTAAGAGATAATGCCGCATATAAAAAGTTTCTTGATATCTTGAAGCAGGTGCAAATTAATATTCCATTGGTTGACATCTTACAAGAAGTACCCAAGTATGCAAAGTACATCAAGGACATTGTGGCAAATAAAAGGAGGCTAACTGATTTCGAGACTGTGGCACTCACTGAGGAGTGCAGTTCAAGAATTCAGGGCAAGTTACCTCAGAAAATTGAAGGATCCAGGTAGTTTCACTATCCAAATCTCGATTGGTAAACATGTTGTTGGGCGAGCTTTATGTGATCTTGGAGCGAGCATCAATATGATGCCGCTATCTGTGTTCAGACAGTTGGGGTTGGGTGAGCCATGCCCAACAACAGTTATCTTACAGTTAGCTGATCGCTCCCTTGCTCATCCTGAGGGAGTGATTGAAGATGTTCTAGTTCAAGTGGGTTCCTTTATATTCCCTGTTGATTTCATTATCTTGGATTACGAGCCTGATCAGGAAGTCCCATTTATTTTGGGGCGTCCATTCTTATCCACGGGCCGAGCTATTATCGATGTCTGCGAAGGATGGATGACAATGAGAGTGGGATCGAGTGGAGGTCTTCAATGTTTATAGAGCACTCAAGCTACCAGCCCACTATGAAGAGTTAACATGATCTCTGTGGTGGAGAGTGATGCTACATCATTAGTGCCCTACATGAGCCCAATAGATTCTGTTGAACGAGTATTGAATTGGAGATGTAGAAAATAGTGAAGATGAGATGATGGGAGAAATTGAGCAAGTATTGGACTATAATTATGTCCAGGGGTTTAGAAAATTTGAAGAGTTGGATAGGCCTGTCACTCTGACCCTTCCCAGGCCATCTATTGAAGAAGCTCCAAAGCTAGAACTTAATCCACTTCCAGCGCATCTGCGCTATGCTTATTTGGGGAACTCTGAGACATTGCCCGTGATTATTTCGTCCAGCTTGACCAGAACTCAAGAAGAAAAATTGCTCAGGGTACTCCGCGAGCATAAAAAGGCCATTGGGTGGACTATAGCTGACATCAAGGGTATTAGTCCATCGTTTTGCATGCATAAAATCTTTTTAGAGGACGGACACCGCCCCAGTGTGGAGCAGGAAAGAAGATTAAATCCCATTATGAAAGAGGTGGTGAAAAAGGAAGTAATCAAGTTGCTCGATGCAGGTATCATTTTTCCTATTTCTGACACCAACGGGGTAAGCCCGGTTCAATGTGTGCCCAAAAAGGGAGGAATGACTGTAGTTGAGAACGAGAAGAATGAGCTAATTCCTACTCGCACTGTTATGGGATGGAGAGTCTGCATTGATTATAGAAGGCTCAACAAGGCAACTCGCAAGGACCACTTCCCACTTCCATTCATCGACCAAATGCTAGACAGGTTAGCCAAACATGAATATTATTGCTTCCTTGATGGTTATTCAGGATTCAATCAGATTGTCATATGCCTAGAGGATCAGGAGAAGACCACTTTTACTTGTCCTTATGGCACTTTTGCCTTCAAGCGAATGTCGTTTGGTCTTTGTAATGCACCAGCCACTTTCCAAAGGTGCATGATGGCTATTTTCACCGACATGGTGGAAAAATTCATGGAAGTGTTTATGGATGATTTTTTAGTTTTTGGGTCTTCTTATGATAATTTCTTGAGGAATTTAAGCAAGGTGCTGGCACGTTGTGAAGAAACAAATCTGGTACTAAATTGGGAAAAGTGCCATTTTATGGTACAAGAAGGCATCGTGTTGGGTCATAGAGTATCTAGGAGCGGCATTGAAGTTGATTGAAAAATTACCTCCACCTATTTCAGTGAAGGGTGTCCGGAGTTTCTTGGGACACGCGGGTTTCTATCGGCGCTTTGTTAAAGATTTTTTGAAAATTGCTACTCCTTTGTGCAGGCTGCTTGAAAAAGATGTAACTTTCAACTTTGATGATGCTTGCCTCAAGGCATTTGAAGAACTCAAGAAGAAGTTGGTGACTACTCCCATTATTGTGGCACCTGATTGGTCCTTACCATTTGAACTTATGTGTGATGCGAGTGACCTTGCTATTGGGGTAGTGCTAGGCCAGAGGAAGGACAAGGTGTTCTACTCCATCTACTATGCGAGTAAGACTCTTGATGATGCACAGCTAAATTACACCACCACTGAGAAGGAACTGTTAGCTGTTGTGTGGGCCTTTGAGAAATTTCAGGCATACTTGGTGGGAACGAAAGTCATAGTCCACACCGATCATGCAGCAATCAGGTATCTGTTTACAAAAAAAAAATCTAAAGCTAGATTGATGCGCTGGGTTTTATTGCTGCAGGAGTTTGATGTAGAAATAAGAGATCGAAAGGGGACAAAGAACCAAGTAGCTGACCATCTATCAAGGTTGGAAAATCACGATCACGTGGAGGAGGGTGGCCGAATTAAAGAAGTATTTCCTGATGAGCAACTTTTTGCTATCACCCAAGACCCTCCCCCATAGTACGCAGACTATGTGAATTATCTTGTGAGTGGGGTACTTCCTCCTGAAATCCAATCTGAAGTTAGAAAGAGGATTTTACATGATGTGAACTTCTACTACTGGGATGGGCCTTATTTGTACAAGCAATGTGCTGATCAGTTGATGAGGAGATGCATTCCTGAAAAAGAGGTAGAACTTGTGTTGTATGATTGTCACGCATCATCTTATGGGGGCCATCATGGAGGAGATAGAACAGCTGCAAAGGTGCTACAATCCGGTCTTTTTTGGCCGACTTTATTCAAGGATGCCCATGCATTCGTTAAGAAGTGTGACCAATGACAGAGAACGGGAACAATCACAAGGAGGCATGAGATGCCTTTAAATAACATTCTAGAAGTAGAGCTTTTTGATGTGTGGGGGATAGATTTTATGGGGCCCTTTCCACCGTCCAGAGGAAACAAATACATTTTGCTAGTAGTTGACTACGTGTCAAAATGGGTGGAGGCGATTGCTTTACCAACAAATGATGCCATGGTGGTAGCTGTTTTTGTGAAAAATAACATATTCTCGAGATTTGGGACTCCACGTGCCTAATTAGTTATGAGGGGACTCATTTTTGCAATCGATTGTTTAATAACCTCCTAGCGAAATATGGAGTTCGCCACAGAGTCGCTACAGCATATCATCCTCAAACAAGTGGGCAAGTTGAGGTGTCAAACAGAGAAATCAAGCAAATATTAGAGAAGACGGTGAGTGTGAATAGGAAGGATTGGGGTGCAAAGTTAGATGATGCCTTATGGGCGTATAGGACTGCATATAAAACGCCAATTGGAGCGTCCCCTTACAAGCTGGTTTATGGGAAGGCATGTCACTTGCCCGTTGAACTGGAACACAAGGCATACTGGGCCATTAAGAAGCTGAACATGGACCTTGAGGCCGCAGGCGAGAAAAAACTTTTGCAGTTGAATGAGTTAGATGAGTTCAGGCTGCACTCTTATGAAAATGCTAAGCTATATAAAGAAAAGACAAAAAGATGGCATGACAAGCATATCAAGCCGCGTCACTTCGAGCCAGGCCAAGAGGTATTATTATTCAATTCTAGGCTACGACTGTTCCCTGGAAAGCTAAAGTCGAGATGGTCAGGTCCGTTTGAGGTGGTGAAAGTCACGCCTTATGGTGCAATCGAGCTATGAGCTTTAAATGGTGAGAGGAAATTCTTGATGAATGGTCATAGAGTCAAGCATTATTGGGGAGGAATGATAAATCGTAAGAAGAACAAGGTTGTACTTGCTGATGAGTTAAAGCCACAAAATAGAAATTACCGAGGTCGTTACTCATTACAATGCTCGTCGGCTGCTGGGAAACAAAGGAAGAAGAAGAAGAGAGGTTGCATTTGGTGAAAATTGGGGGGAAGACACAAAAAGATTTTTATTTTATCTTTTTAATTCCTATAAACGAAATAAGATATTTATATTCATAAAATTACAAGTGTTTATGACTTAATTTAGATTACATGTTTTAAATGTCTTTCTTTTTTCAAACACCGCCACATAACTAATTAGAGATTAAGTACTCACTTATGAACTGTCCATATATAAGTAGTGCAATTGATTACCTAAAGGCAAAAGAGTTATGAAATTCCAGAAGGCAGAAGTTGCTAGAAATTATTATACAATTATTACAATAGAAATTTAGAATGATAGGAAAATATGCAATGCTTTTAATGCGTGATTTTTTCATAGTCTAAATAGTTGACGAGGAATGATAATAAATTTAATTGTTACAATGCAGAAAAAACTTATTTGCATTTAGTGTATGCACCAATTAAAGCAAACTGCATGAGACTTGTCATTCGCATAAGGTTACCATTTAATCATTTAACTAATATATAGTACTATCGTAATTTATTACTTAATCATATTAACATCGTCTAGCGTATGCTTTCCCATCATTTTTTCATTTTTTATAGTTGAAACTCAAAAGTCGCTAGGAAATCAATAGGTGCAAAATATGTCTGAGTCATTTCCATCATCCTCTTCCCTTGCAAAAATGAATATGTTCCCTACTCTATATAAAACATTGTCCAAAAAATATGATTACCTCTATGAAGTAGATATACTACCCGATGAACAGAAGGTATCCTCTACTGAACTACCTCTCATAAACCCTTACTCAGCTTTTGCCAAAAAATCATTTGCACCATGGACCCAAATCCGTTCCTTAGTCCAGCACAGACCAAAAGGAGTCAAAGAATATGTTGCTGCCTCAAAACTTGATCAGCATCCTATTCTCGCCACTCGAGAGGAACAATTTATTACCCTTCAAATCCCAGATGATTTTCCTAGACAATGGAGAAACCATGGTTTTACCCATATCCATTTTGGTGCTATCCGAATCGCTTTAACATATCACGGAAGAAAAGGTCAACCTGTTGTTGCTCGACTTTCTCTTCTAGATACAAGATACTTAGAGTACCAACATGCAAATTTGGGTACTTCCGAAGTTACCCTAAATGCCGGGACAGTCTTCATAACTATCTTTCCAAATTTTAACATGTCCCTTTATGACCGTACCTAACCGAAGCCCTAAAAATCCAAGTCCAAATCCAGGGAGCCCCACAAGCCAAAGATTCCATTCAAGCTACTCTTCACCACCAAATAGCGTGGCGAGTCCAAAATCATGCTATGGATCTCTGCCTTCCCGTAGGAGAAAACGCTTTACTCTTAAATATTGATGCTACCAACGGAAACACCATGTGCACCCAAATACCCAGACGGATTTCTAGAGATGAGCTTGTCAAAATTCTTCCTGATTCCTGGATCACAAATTACGAAAAGCTAAGGGAACCGGAAGAATCTCTACAATCTGGTGAACCAACTTTTACCAAAAGAAATGACAAAACCGTTTGCATAAGCTTTGACCATTCCCATCTCAAAAAACCCAATAAAACAATCTTCTCTTGCCAAATGATTCGACCTAAAGATACAACAGTTACATACCCTGAACCTGACGGAGAATTCTTCTGGAATATACAAAGCATCATGGAAGAACATGACTGGTGCCAACATTTTGACAAAGAAGAAAAAAGAATGTGGTGGTTCAAATGCCCATTCACTGGACACTGCCCATGGGATCTTGGTTGCACCTGACAAGACTGTTTAGAAGATCCGATTGGAGAATATGATGAACACCACCAGCGTCAACCAAAATCCAAGAAAAAGGGGAAAACCACTGAAAAATAATATCGAGCGAAATATGAAAATAAAGATCCTTCAATTGGCTCATTTAGTCGTCCAGGTAAATATGAATTTCTTGTCAGTTATGAACCCCAAGAATGGCCAAAATGACCAGAAAAATTCACTCCAAGTTGGGAAGATAGTGAAACCACCCCAAAACCCAAACCACCATCAGCCCGTAACCTAGAATCCAAAAAGCCACCTGAACCTAAAACTCCATCAACCCAAAAGTTCACACACCCACAAATATTCATGTTGAGCCCTTCAAGTTCCAGCCATTCCCAAGATTTTCCTCCACTTCAACCTTTTGAAAAAGAAGGTATCAGCCATGCTCCAAAAATCCTCAAGAAAAATATAGTACTACCTTCTGGAGAAAAACCCCCAACGAGTGACATTGAAGCAACAGTGAACTGGCAATCAGAAAATTCCATCTGCCAAAACAAAGTGCTCAACAATATTGGCAACACCATAAAAACGTGGCACATGCACAAAACAAGTTAATGAGCAAAGTGGAAATAATTGAGAAAAAGGTGGAGCAGACATCGTCTCAACATGCGGGACTAATCAAAGCCTTAGAGCTAAGATTGGCAAATTTACAATATGAGATTTGTCCGCCAGGAACTTCACTTTTCCAGTTCTTCCAACAACAACAAAAGGAGACGAATTCAATCAAGGAACAAATCCAACTTTTGAGAAATGACCGCTTTGAGTCACAAAAAACCCCACTCTTCCCTTCAAAATCTACCTTCTATCCCATGTCAACACAAGTATACTCCCCACAAAAATTGGACAACACTTTTCCTACCTTTCCTACTACCTCACCGAATCCTATCTCTTTCACTCAACCCTTAAAAGAAGAACCTGAATTCGATATTGCAAAAATGGTTTGGGAAAGGAAAGATGCTCTTTCAGCCAAGAAACAAACCAAGAAAAGGCGAGACCAAGGAGAAGTTCGAAAGGGTCCAACTCTGAAAGTCTGATGATTTCTGATCACAAGACTCCCGACCTATATGTCTCCCGGCCAAGATACATGTTAGAAGGAGATACCACATGGTCAGAATCTCTGAATTCATCAGACAATGATACAATGGAAGATAGCTCTCAATCAAGCAATGATTCCACGGCAAACTCTTCCGAAGAAGACTATTCCCCAATATTTGTGAGCCAACAAAGAGACCCAGAAATATCTGAAGTAGAAGAGGAACAAGAAGGCATGACGGATGAACCAATCCCAGAAAGGAGATATGAGCGCATGGCGTCAAAACCAGTTAGAACTGGTTTCCACACTTTCACCTTAGATGACGTCAAGGTTTCAAAACGGCCTCAAAGGATCCAAGACTTCTATACTTGGATGGTGACCAAAAATCTGGTGGAACGAGAAAAGTATATCATCCTGTCAGAACTAACTTCACAGTTCTCAGGAATTCTCAGAGATTGGTGGAACTCACTTGGGATTCAAGACAAAAATACTTTCCTTACATACCAGGATTTTGCCTTCAATATCAGGCTCCTACATGAAGTTTTCTGCGGAGATACTGGTCAAAGATAGGAGAAAATGCGCAGACAACTCTTTGAGATGAAGTGTGTGTCATTCGACGGAAATGACATTGACAGGCATTTCCAAAAAATGGCAAAAATATACTTTGAAATCGGCGGAGACATCAACTTAAAGCAAGCCTTTGTCTCTTCCCTTCCAAAGCTGTTGGCAAGCCGAACCATGACCATTATTGAAGAAAAGTTTCAATAAATAACAGTCCCACAAGTCGGCTATATCAGGCAAGCTATTTTTGTAGCATTGGAAGACATTCGCACAAAGCGCTCAACCCTAAAACAAATTATAAACCATAATCCAGCGCTTGACAAAGCATGTCGCAGATCCGATTTGATCACCGGTGCAGGATGTTCCTGCCACACATCTAGGCGACATAAAGGATTCAGGAGATTTAGATGGCCAAGAATTCCAGATGGAAAATCAAGATCCAAAAGACGCACAAAATATCTCAGACGTAGAAGACCAGGAAATTTTCACAAGAAAAACTTATGCTTTATTTGCCACAAGATTGGACATTTTGCAAAAAACTATCCCCAATCAAGAAGATCTGTCAAACTCCTTGAAGAGATTGAAGATTACACTAGCATACATCTCGGAAAGAGGAGGACCTTGAATCCATATTCTCTGTGGATGATGAACCCAGTGAAGAAACTTTATTCTCTCTTGATATCTATGAAGATCAAGGCAATGATCACTACCAAATTTCAGAATCAGTGATCGAAGCCCGAGAAGAGATCAATGCTCTTGTAGTCATTCCTCAAGTAGAACTCAAAGTTTATTCATCCAAATGGGATAAACCAACTCGAGTTATTGCTTTCATCGACACTGGAGCTGCTTCCTCACTCATAAATCCTGTTGTCCTCCCTGAAGATCAATGGGTGCCACATTTTAAGGATTTCAACACTGTATCAAATGGAATCATGACCACAACTGTCATTACAAAGCACCTGGTCACAATTGAGTTCTTTCTAGGATTAAAGTACAGAACCAAGCAGATAGGGTCTGATGTACCAGGAAAAGATCTTAATGTTGGATTCGACATTTACAGACAACTTAGAGATCAACTCCAGATCAAGGCTAACGGGATAGCTTTTAAAAAGCAGTTCAAACCTTATTCTAAGATTCCAAGGCTATTCCAAATCACCAACGACGAACAAATCAAAGAGATTGAGCAAAATCTCATTGAACATTCATGTGCTAAATCCCACAAGGATTTCATGGGGAAAGGAAAAAGCCCGTTATGGAAAAACGAAGATTTTTTTATCAAGCTCCCTTTCAGGAAGAATGAAAACATCAATCCAACAAAAGCCAGTCATTCAGGCATGAATCCAGATCATCTTCAGCTTGCAAAGAAAGAATGCGAAGAACTTTTGGAATTTGATCTAATAGAGCCATCAGATTCACAATGGGCATGCGAAGCATTTTATGTCAATAAAAGAGCTGAGCTGACAAGAGGAAAACTCAGGTTAGTCATCAACTACCAGCCACTTAACCATTTCCTCCAAGATGATAAGTTCCCTATCCCAAATAAACTCACTCTTTTCTCCCACATAGCCAAGGCCAAATATTTTTCCAACTTTGATTTAAATCTGGATTTTGGCAATTGGGAATCTACCCTGAAGAAAGACCCAAAACGGGATTGCATCCCCGATCATCACTTCCAATGGACAGTCATACCCTTCGGGCTGAAAACTGCACCCTCCTTGTTCCAAAAAGCCATGATAAAAATATTCCAACCCATCCTCCATACCTCTTTAGTTTACATTGATGACATCTTGTTATTTAGTGATACATCGGAGGAACATGTCAACTTGCTTCGTCAGTTTGAGGCATTGATAACATATTATGGGATCATGCTTTCAGCAAAAAAGATGGTTCTTGCCCAAAAGGAGATTGATTTTCTTGGAATGGATTTTGTCCAAGGTGCATACACTCCTGGACCACATATATGTCAAGAACTACTCAAATTTCCATATACCAACCTCACAACAAAACAGATCCAACAGTTCTTGGGTATAGTAAATTATGTGAGAGATTTCATCCCAAATATCTCTACATACATTTCTCCACTAACGGATGCTCAAGAAAACTGCTCCATTATGGGGAAAGAAGCAAGATGAAGCAGTCAGGGAAATAAAGAGATTTATAAAAATGTCAAGTCCCCCCCATATCCCTTCAGACGGTAAGAAGATACTGCAAATTGATGCCAGCAATGAATACTGGAGTGTCGTCCTATCTGAACAAAAAGATGGCCAGAGAAAAATATGCGGATATGCCAGCGGAAAATTCAGAGATACAGGGCAACATTACCACTCCACCTTCAAGGAAATCCTTGCGGTAAAGAATGGAATCAAGAAATTCAATTTTTTCCTGATTCACACAGAGCTTCTGATAGAAATGGATATGAAGGCCTTCCCAAAGATGATCCAAATAAATGCAAAAATTATTCCCAATCCTCAGATTCTCAGGTGGGCCCAATGGTTCTCTCCATACAAGTTTCAAGTCAGACACCTGAAAGGAAAGGATAACATTCTCGCAGATTTTCTGTCTCGACCGGAAGAATTCTCAAAAGATTGGGCAAGCTGGAATTATACCAGCAATCATCCTCACTGGGAAAGAGTCCGGGAAGCAGCAAAGGAATATCAAACCCCATACAAAGTCATTCGAGAAAAGATTACTCACGTTATTTCCAGATTAAGGTTGCGGATTACATCTCTCAATCCAAAAGAAAAAGAGCATAGCGAAGAAGGACCGTCAAGTTCCAGGCGTTACTATGCAAGGTCCTTGAAAAGATGCATGGAGGACAACCATAGAATCAATGAAGGATAATTATCTAAATCCCTGCTAATCCCACCATAATCCTACATTACCTACCAAAAAACCCTCAAAAATCATCTACCCATGCCAAGACAAATTTCCACATCCTTCCATACTCTCCGGGCCCCACTTCCACTTGTTTTCACATGCTTCCACATGCTTCGTCACATGCAACACCCTAATTTCACATGCCATCACATGATCCCTCATCTTTTCACATGCTACACCATGTATATTTCACCTCCTTCACATGTTTTCAGGAGCTTTTTAGTTGTTTTGCCTAAAGTCCTTCACATGCCAAGAGGGACCCACTTGTAGATAAGTTTGCCATGTAAGATAGGTTTATTTTATAATGTATGTTTGTCTTGTAATAACCTCCTAGTCCTATATAAAAGAGGCCTTGTAGTAGTTGTAAGATCATCTTGAAACCTTTATAAAAACTTCTTGTGATATACTACATATGAGTGCTTTCTAATTTCCCTCTTGTTCTTTCTTTCGAATGGATGGAAAGGTCAGTCCGTGTATGAAAATAGAGTAAGAATACTCTAAGAAAGTTAGCTTATTGTAGTACGAAAGTTTTCTGAGTTATAAACAGCTAACGTTGGTTATAGTACAAAAGTTTTCTGAGTTGTGTAGCTTCACAAACCGTCCCTTATGGGTTGTTGAAGGCAGCCCCTTTGTAGGAAAACTTTTGCGACTATAAGCAAATTAACAGTTTGTGTAGCTTGGCAAGCCGTCCCTTATGGGTTGTTGAAGCCAGCCCCTTTGTAGGTAAACTTTCGTATCTATGATTTAGTTTGCTTTCTTGGAGTCTCTTGCTCTGTTTCTTGTCGCGCCCCCTTTTTCTCGCGAAATCGGGTTTATGACATTTGGGAAGACAACTCGTTCCCTTTTGGGAATTGGATTTTGAATTGAAGAGTCGCCACCTAATGATTTAAGTGCATTAGGACACTAAGAAGGGTTTGAGTCAAGTAACCAGAGATTGGGTAAGGGCTTGAAATTATCCCAAGGGGAAGGTGTTAGGCACCCCTCAGGATCCACTAGTGTGGTTCCCGGCAAACTATTATTGTGACTTAAGTGCAAATAACACATAGGCAAATAAAACTTCAAGTAAGAGGGGATTTTCACATAATGGTTACAAATAAGCAAAGTTAGAAAGAACGAAAGGGATACTGATTTTTTCCTTAGAAAAATAGTTTAGAATTTGGAAAAAAGAAGCAAAGAATCAAAGAAACAAAGGGAAGGGGGGGGGGGGTCCTAGGTTTATAAATAATATGGATCACCCCACACAACATCCGGTAATCACTCCTTAATGAGGGGCTACACGTGATGTTATCGCGTGGTCATCATATCCATATCTACCCTTTCCCACCCCGTTAAGGTATTAAAGAGCGGAATGGTCTCGTTCACTTATTGCATGCTATTACCCGCCCCAATCCAATCAGTCCAGGAGGCAGTTAGGACTCTAATCCTAAAGGGAAGGGATACTAGGCTTGTTTATAGTTTCAAAGGCAAAAACTCTAAGGCGACATACAAAAACACGTATAGCAAGTTAGGGGAAAACGCATAAACAAGTGAAGGGCTCAGATAGACCTCCTTTAAACCAAAGAAAGCACATAATTTAGCATGACTTACACATACTGTTTAATGGTCTGATTAAACTTAAAGGTTGAGGCAGACTGATTTATTACATAGTTCAGATAAGAAGCCCAAATCAGGCCTGCCTGCTGGTTGTAGCTAATAAAAATCTGATTCAGTTTAAAATTTTAGCCCTATTGTTTGCCTAGGTGTTGGACGAGGGTCCTATAGGCATGATATCTACTGATTTCAGAAACAATGAAATAAACTGGATACATACTGATTTAAGAAAGTCGTCAGTTATTAAAGAAAGCAAGTTTTAGCAAGAGATCATAAGTTCTGCAACTGATGGTCGTCATTATTACTGGTTTTAGACTTATAAGTGAGTGACACGACTCAGACTTGATTAATAACTCCTATAGACATGCTTTCTATGCGTGTTGATTTAAACCCCTTTTAACAGACATGGTAAAATCCAGAAAACCTATAAGCATGATATCTAGCTGCTGAATTTCATTTTAAAGCCTATGAACATGATATCTAGTTGCAATTGATTGATTAAGACATATAAACATGATTGCCTGATGAAGAATGTATATGCCGGATTCAGAAAGACCTATAGGCATGTTTTCTATGTGCATATGCAAGATTCACATTTCCAGGTAATTATAGACATGGTATCTATATGAGAGAATGCAGAATTCCTACAGACACGGTATCTATATGAGAAGTGCAGAAATTCAGAAATTACCTATAGGCAAGTTATCTACCCTTCGCATACATAGTTATCCCCTCCCTTTTTCACTATCCATCCCCAAGAGTTTATTACAAAATTATTACAGCTCAGAATGAAGATAAAAGAAAATACATCAGAAATTTAAAAAAGTACAACCAAGGAGAGCCTGATTCAGGCTTCCTGTCTGAAGTACGAAGTAAACCAACTCCAAAGAGATCATGATCCAAAGACTTTCTCCCATTTGGATGTGTCAGGGTTCCCTAAGAGCCTCATGTGGACTTCGGGCAGTGCTCACACCCAAATGTATCACCAGATTAAGACATAGTGCAGTGTGGAAGGGCTAGCCCTCAAGTGTCCAAGTTCAGAGTGAACTCAAGGTCCTAAGGCAAGGCTCACAAGAGGGGGGCAGAACATAGGGACTAAGAGAGAGTGCAAGTGCAGAAACAGAGTTCTGAGAGGGGAAAGGAAAAGGGAAACAGCTCAAACCAGTACACATAGGGGTATAGGGGAGGTGGTAAAGAAGCAAAGACGGGCTGGTGGGCATACCCAGCAATGGGAAATGGTGGCACAACCACAGCCTGTTGGAACACACTGTTAGTGATTAGGATCCCAAAGGATCAAGTTTAATTCATGGACAATAACTTACATATTGCCATGTCTTGAACCATATGCTCAAACACATAAGGGGGTAGGGAATAGGGATTAATAGCAGAAACAAACAGAAAGAAAGCAGCATGCTAATTGAAATATTAAGCTCTACAGAAATAGCAAATAGACATGGATACACAAACTATAAATAAACACATTGTTGTGATGCTGAAGCTTAAATCAGGACATACCAGTTTCAAATAATCAAGTAGAGAAAAACAGTAAGTCTTGTAAACAGGCCACAGTGCAGACAAGAAGAGAGAATATTATTGTGTATAAGTGTAAGTCAGGAAGACTGTATGTTTTCTTTTTTTTCGAGTTTGTGAAAAAGTTGTGCATTTATAGTGTGAAAATCAGGCGGAAATAAGGTAAGAAAACAGTTAAGGAACTGAATATCAATTAAGAATCAATCACACAAGACTTCCTTTAATCAAGGAATTCAGATTCAAACGGGTAAGAACTATTTAAGGAAAGAAATTAGCTAAGCACTTTGTGCAAAGTAGGCAATTAGGGGTAAATACATGAGAGAGTTATTTAAGGACAGAATTTGGAAATACACGGTTGTACAAATAAGGTAAGAAAATCAATTAGTAGCCAGTAAATCAGAGGGTCTGAGATTTTGCAATTATTGGTCCATGAATGAACCGAGTCAGAAAAGATGAGAAAAGGTTTTTTAACTTAAGTCGAATCACAAGGCAATCAGCAAACAATGGAAAGAAATCAATCAGACTTGCTCAGAAGGAAGTCTGAATTGGTCACAACTTTGGAAGCCACTTTAGAGGGAAGTTTTTCATATATAAAAAGCATACAAGCGTGTTGAGTTGAAAGAAGATGTCATGCCTTTGCAAAAATCAGTTGGTAATGGCTGTCACATAAATCAGTAACGCAGAAGAAAAATAGTATCCAGTAGCATAGATAAGGTCCAATGCAAAAGGTCTTAGGAGAATTTAGCAAAAAGTCAGAATCGTATGAAAACAAGAATGTCCAAACTCAGTTCAGAGACTCGAAATTGGTCTGAAAGAGTTAGGGGTTTTTGAAATAAAACCCTAGTTCAAGCAAATCACATAGCCAAACTCGGAAGAACCCCCAAATTCTAGGGTTTCCACCATTAATTGAGTGCAAAGATGAGAGGGCAAGTAATTAAATCGAAACAGGTTCAGAAGTCTCAGAGAAGAACTGAAACTCTAACATATTTCTTTCGGCAACAGATACTCATGAGAAAACATGATAGAAAAGTAACATGCAGAACACAGTAGAAGAGCTCAGAGGAAAAATAGAGTAGAAGAAGCTAATATGAAACATAACGGGAAAATTTGATAAGAACGGTAGAAAAAGCATGCTAAGAAGTTTTAGAAGAAACTTAAACAGAGCTCAGTAGATGGAACTTAATAAGAAACACTTTAAGAACATAATAATGGAAAATACCGTAGAAGAAACACACAAGAACACAGTAGAGGAAAATACAGTAGAAAAAGCATACGAGAACACAGTATAGAAAAATACAGTAGAAGAAATATACAAGAAGCATACAAGAACACGATAGAAGAAAATACAAGAACACTTTAGAGGAAAATACACACAAAAAGAAAAAGAAAGTCATAGAAACGTTTAAATACTTTCAGAAAAACCTATATCGGAAAAGAAATGATTTTGAAAGTCGCTTTTTGGAAGAAAAGCCAGAAAAATCGTTTAAAAGCTTAGGGGAAGCATAGATACACAACGAGTCTAAAGGAATCAGAAAAACCTCGAAGGGTTAGGGTTTCAAAAGAACCCCAGTAGTGAGAAAGGCTTGGAAAACTCACTGATCTAAGCCGGAGAAATCAAAATCAGGCTCGAACAGCCATGGCTTGCCGGAGCTAGGCCGGAGATGGCCACAGAACTCGAATCAAATAAGGCCTGGACCAAGCTTCGTCGTGGTCAGGCCCTGAACCTTCAAAAACCAGGCGTGTAGGAGTTATAAGAGGTGGGAAAAGGACTCCAATGGCCTTGGAAGCCATGGATTCTGGTGGCTTTAGGGTGGAAGTGGTGGAGATAGAGATGGCGGCTAGGGTTTCTGAGAGTGGTTGAGAGAGTTTGAGAGAATGGGAGGGTTCAGAGGTGGCTGGTAGGTGAAAATGATTTAGGTTTAGGGGGTGTTGGTAAATTAAAAAAGGAAAGGGAGAACGTGAGCCGTTGATCTGTTAGATCAACGGCTGGGATTAAAAGTGGAGTCGGGCGGGTCGTTTAGACGAGTTGTGGGTCGGGTAGTTTTAGGAATTGGGCTGGGCAATTTGAAATTGAAATTGGGTTGGATCATGGGTGCCAAATCTTGGTTAAAATATCATGGTATAGCCAGTTTTCACACTGGTCAATGAAAAATAGCCAGCGTTTATCAAGTCAATGAAAAATAGCCACTATTTTGCTGCAACAGGGACCGGTCCAGTATAATATACGGGAGTTCTGGTGCATTTGTGTACGAACTCCAGCATATTATGCTGGACCGGTATACTTTGCTAACTCCTGTAAAATTTGCGGGAGACTGGAGCACCAGTGCTCCAAACTCCAGTATATTATACTGGACAATTATACTTGCTGGAACTCCCATAAAATTTGCGGGAGTTCCAGCATAATTATGCTTGAACTCCCGTAAAATTTGCGGGAGTTCCAACATAGTTATCCTGGAACTCCCGTAAAATTTACAGGAGTTCAAGCATACTTATGCTAGAACTCCCGTAAAATTTGCGGGCGTATTTTTCCGGATTTTGAACAGTGTTTTCGCTCAGATTTAAAGTGGCTAAATTTCGATGACTTTTGAAACTTGGCTATTTTTCAACGACCAGTGGTAAATCTGGTTATTTTTGAATTTCTCCCCAAATCTTGGCCAAAATTGGAATAAAAACAGGCTAACATCTAAATAGCCATTTTCCCTTATTTATTTTATAAAAAATAGTGAAATATTTTTTGGAAATAAATTAAAGGTACTAAATTAATTAATAATATATAGATATTAGATTAAAAATGCCGGAGCCAATTTTGTAATTATAAACGCAATTAAATCTTAAAATAGGCTAATATTGCCATTATACGCAATTTAGCTTTTAAAATACTAAATAAATTTCTAAAGATGTACAAAATTATGTTAGCTATATATTAGTATAAATATAAAATCCTAATAATTAAATTACCAAAAAGTAATAATTTTGAATATAATCATTGGGCTTTTATGGAGTAAAAAGGAAATAAATCAGTTTAAAACCTTAAGAATTATGGGAAAAAATAGCAAAATGCTTGGATATAATTATATATGGGTATATATGCTATTTTAAAGATATTTTGCATATAAAAAAAATATACAGGGAAAAATTGGGTATCAACAGCTGCCCCTCTTTACCCAGGAAGGATGAAAGAGTTGTCGGGTAAAGACATGATGACCAATTTTGACCGAACGGAATGTTTTGAAAAAATTTGGTCGTGCCCCGGCTTCTGAACTGCCTACATATCCCTGGTATTACATGAATCAGGCCATATGTAGTTCGGGATCTGTCGGCAGAATATGTCGATGGAAACCTTTCAAGAACGGACGCAATATTCAGGTTGGGATGAATGGTTAAGGTTTAGTAGGGTTGCGGACACCGGAGCGGAATCGCTCCTGCCGAGATGGCCGTTGCTCGCCGGTTTACCTGCAAATAAGCAATACAAACGCATATTGTACATAAATTTAAACATGATGCAAGTTCCCGTCGGACCATGAATGCCGTCTTTGGACGGTTAGGGTGACGTCTTTAGACCATGATGTCCTGGGCGATGAAGCGTATAATAAAGGATTCCCAGCTATGAAATGATGCTCTCGGGCTATGAGAATGATGCCTCCGAACCATGACGCCTTTGAATAATGATGTGCAAAATTAAAGGGGTCTTCGGGCCATGACATGGTGTTCTCGGGCTATGCGAATGATGCCTCCGAATAATGACGCCCTCAGATGATTTGGCGATCTTTCAGCCCATGACATGCAGTGTTTGGCGATCTTTCAGCCCATGAGATGCAATAGGTGGCAATCTTTCAGCCATACAAGCGTAAATAAGGTGGCGATCTTTCAGCCATGCAAACGTAAATAAAGTGGCGATCTTTCAGCCATGCAAACGTAAATAAAGTGGAAATCTTTCAGCCATGCAAGCGTAAATAAGGTGATGATCTTTCAGCAATGCAAACGTAGATAAGGTGGCGATCTTTCAGCCATGCAAATGCAGATGGAGACATTGTTTAGTCTCGGAAGGCAGAATGGTAGCCTTATGCAATGCAAAAAAATGCAGATGGAGACAGTGTTTAGTCTCGGAAGGCAGAATGGTAGCCTTATGCAATGCAGAAAAATGCAGATGGAGACAGTGTTTAGTCTCGGAAGGCAGAATGGTAGCCTTATGCAATGCAAAAATGGAGATGGAGACAGTGTTTAGTCTCGGAAGGCAAAATGGTAGCCTTATACAATGCAGAAATAAAATAAAACGGCAAATGGTAATAGAGTTTTCTTAGCTGATAGCAGGTTGTGATATTGTGACTACTGGGGACATTGCGGTATAGGGAATATCATCGGCGTGCGTGGATAGCAAATGCTGGTAAATGCAACAATTCTGAGAGTTGTATTCGTGAACAATGTTTGTCTCGTGAGCGTATAGTAAGCCAGATGCTTTCATAATCCAGGTGTCTGCATTCAAAGAAAAATCGTGAGTTTTATAGAGAGGGAAGGTTAGTTCGCATCCTCGCTAGCTCTGCTTGACCTGTTCGGCTTTGATCTGGTGATACGGCACGTATCATTGGGGGTAGCGTTGCTGAACAAGGCGATTTCGATAATAAACATGCATGAATTTGAAAAAATATAAGTATATATTTAAGAAACAATTTTTAGATGAACCGACGACTGTGACGTGGCTCAAGACATTGCGACCTCTCTTGCTACGGAATTTTGAGGGTCCGCCCCAGTTAAATGGGTTGATGCTTCTGACGACTGCTTGCGATGATCGGCTGAAATTACTTCGGAATTTTGAGGATCCTCCTCAAAATTCTGCACCAGTTTCCAACTGCGGGGGGGAATAAAATTTTTATTGAATTGTGACCGAACCCATAAGGCTGCCTACGTATCCCCTCTTAAATAGAAATCAGGTCAGACGTAGTTCAAATACATCATATAGGAAAACACAAAGATTACACATAGTAGCGCTTGACTGCATCTGAATTAATTGGCTTCGGCCAAACTTCTCCGTCCATTTCGGCAAGTATAAGGGCTCCTCCTGTTAGAACCCGGTGAACCATGTACGGACCTTGCCAGTTGGGAGAGAACTTCCCTTTGGCTTCATCTTGATGCGGAAAGATTTTCTTTAACACCAGCTGCCCCGGTGTGAACTGTCTTGGCCTGACTCTTTTGTTGAAGGCTCTGGTCATTCTGTTGTGGTAAAACTGTCCATGGCAAATTGCATTCATCCTCTTCCCATCTATAAGAGCCAGCTGTTCGTAGCGACTCTTCACCCATTCTGCATCGTCGAGCTCAGCTTCTTGCATGATCCTTAGGGAAGGAATTTCTACTTCAGCGGGAATGATAGCCTCTGTACCATAAACCAGCAAATAGGGGGTTGCCCCAGTTGATGTGCGGACAGTGGTGCGATATCCCAACAGAGCAAATGATAGCTTTTCGTGCCATTGCTTATGCTTCTCTATCATTTTTCTCAATATCTTTTTGATGTTCTTGTTGGCGGCTTCTACAGCTCCATTTATTTGTGGCCTATAGGCTGTGGAATTCTTGTGTTTGATCTTGAAGGTTTCACACATAGCTTTCATCAAGTCGCTGTTGAGGTTGGAGCCATTATCAGTAATGATTGACTCTGGAATCCCGAATCGACAAATGATATGGTCCCGGACAAAGTCCGCCACGATTTTCTTAGTCACTGATCTGTAAGATGCTTCTTCGACCCATTTATTGAAATAGTCGATTGCTACCAGGATAAATCTGTGTCCGTTTGTTGCGCTGTCTCATTGCATGTCACAGTCATTGGTTCATCAAGATAAATAATATTAATGTTGTATAAGTAAAGTAATGAGAGAAAATAATAAGAGTGTTGATTTATAAGGAAAATCGAATACTTTGATAAATTCCATAACTGTTTTGAACATTGAAGATCTTATTGCGGAAATTTAAAGTGCGAAAGGAAGAATTAACTAGTAAAACAAAAGATAGTGCATGATGCTTGTTCAGCCTTGCTACCCCGAGGCTCGCCGGGCTTCGGTGGTTTTGATGGTCCAGTTATTGAGGCGTGCTCCTCTGCTTATAGCTTGTATGGAAGGGCATTCCTCCCCCTCCTCCTCGAGAACGGCGGAACAATCCATATCATCGTCTTCTAGGAACAAATTCCTCACCGCTGCCAGTGCTTCCTCTTCTTCTTACCCATAGATAACATCGGCCGGTTGGAAAGTCTGTTCCAAGTGTGGTATTGGCGGCTCCAATGGATAGTAAGGACCGCACCATGGTGGCGACCAGTTGTTGAATTCCTTCCAGGTATACTTATATCCCAGACCGAAGGTGGTGCCATGTTTCTTGAGTTTTATAGGCTTAGCGATTCCTTGGAGGTTCTTGCCAAGCCCCTTGCTAGGTTCGTATCCGCTCCAGTTCAATATGCTTTCAATTTTGTTGTCCCACCATTTGTCCTTGTCAACGGCGTTGACTCGCTCGATGTGGTGATAGGTCTCCCCACCTATCTTTCTTCTGCCTCCGATTGCCGGGATAGTCTGGCGACTGCATATGGGATTGTTGCCGTCGCCGTGAATGATCACCTCCTGGTGATTCCACTCAAACTTCACTGCCTGATGTAATGTTGATGCTACAGCCCCAGCGGCATGAATCCATGGTCGTCCCAACAGCAGATTGTAAGATGCCGGCACGTCTATTAACCTGAAAATCAACGTCGAACCAAGTAGGCCCCATTTGCAAACACAGACTAATTTCCCCAATGGTGGACCTTTGGGAGCCGCCAAAAGCTTTCACATTGATGGCTCCGTCCTTTATATCATGCAGTCCCTTACCCAACGTCCTGAGTGTTACCAACGGACAAATGTTGAGGCTAGATCCTCCATCAATCAGGATTCTGGTGATAAAATAGTCTTCGCATTGCACGGTGATGTTCAATGCCTTGTTTTGACTCAGCCCTTCTGGTGGCAGCTCATCTTCGTGAAAAGTGATCTTGTGACTTTCCAGTACCTGTCCTACCATGTTAGCCATCTCTCCGTCGGTGATGTTGCTTGGCACATATGCTTCACTCAGCACCCTTAGCAGGGCATTCTTGTGTGCATCAGAATTTTGTAGCAAAGCAAGGATAGAAATTTGTGCCGGTGTTTTGTTCAGCTGGTCGATGACCGAGTATTCTTTGGCCTGTATCTTTCTCCAAAGGTCATCTGGCCCGGCCTCGGTGATGGGAGGCCAGTTAGAGGCCTGCTTGCTTGACTCAGCTAGATGTTTCAGGGTATAAACTCTACTAGTTCTCGTCATACCCTGTGCCGCAATAGCCTCTCCGAACATAACCTTGCCTTTCCTTCTTGCCTCGGCTGTGTAGTCCCATGGTATAGCCTTTGTATGGAATGGTGTAATGGCTGACATCGCCACTGGAATCGGCATGGATACCTCTACTCCGAACGGAGCATGTAACTTGGGTGGTAAAACTGCAACTTCGAATGGTGTGGGTGCCTTTGCTGGAGACACGAATTCGACCTCAATTGGCGGTGGTGTCTTTTCAGAGGATGGTGCTTCAAACTCAAGTGGCATGGACATATTTAACTCGGCATCCCCAGAGGGGTGAATCTGGACTACGATTGGATTAAGGGTGACTATTGGTTTCTTTGGGTCGTCACCTTCTGTGATCAAACCGATCGATCCCTTGGGGTCCCAATCATCCTCTATTTCAATCATGTGAACGCTTCCTCCCTTGTGGTCTGGCAGAGGGTTATTGCGAACATTTGGAGCAGGTTCCTTTGCCACAATAATCTTGTTATCAATTAAAGTCTGGATCTTATCTTTCAGAGAACGACATTTGTCGATGGTGTGTCCTTTCATGCCGGAATGGTATGCACAGGATTTATTTGGATTAACCCACTGAGAAGGGCTCTCAGGAGCAGCAGGTATAGGGGTGACGTAACCCGCAGCTTTGAGTCTTTCATACAACTGGTCGATAGGTTCAGCAATAGCCGTATATTGTTTCGGAGGCCTTTTGTCAAAGTTTGGTCGAGGTCTAGGGAAGTTTTGGCGTGTAGGAGGGGATTGATAGTGGGATGGTTGAGCATTGTAGGCTTGGTAAATATGTGCGGGTTGGGAATATCTGGGTGAAGTAGGCGGGTATGTGGGGGTTGGAGGTGATTGATAAGTGAGTGGTGGAGTTTGGTAAGAGGGTGAGGGTGTTTGGTAATTTGGAGTAGGCTGATATGTGAGTGGAGGCATTAGGTAGGTTTGCTATTTGATAGGAGATTTGGTTCTCTGTGCCACCATTACGGCTCCTACGTCCCTCTTCTTGGACACACCTCCTGACTGTAAGGCCTTATTTGTAGCTTGCAAGGCCTCGAAGTTCGTAACCATACCGCTTTTGATGCCCTCTTCGATCCTTTCTCCCAGCTTGATAATGTCAGTAAATTTGTGGCCCTCGATCATTATCAGCCTTTCATAATACTGTGGGTCTTGAGCCCGGACAAAGAATTTGTTCATATGTTCTTCCTCTAAGGCAGGTCTAACCTTAGCAGCTTCGGACCTCCAGCGAGTAGCATACTCGCAAAATGTTTCTGTAGGTTTCTTCTTTAGATTCTGAATATAGAACACGTCCGGCACATTCTCCGTGTTGAACCTGAACCTGTCCATAAAGTCAGACTCCATGCTTACCCAGTTCGACCACTTTTTTGGATCTTGGCTAATGTACCAAAATAAAGCATCTCCCTTCAAGCTCCTCATGAAAAGCTTCATGCGGATTTTCTCGTCTTTTCCTACTCTCACCGGCTTGTCACAGTACGTTCTCAAATGGACCCTTGGATCCCCTATACCATCAAACATCTCGAACTTAGGAGGTTTGTACCCTTCGGGTAGTTCGACATCGGGCTGTATGCAAAGATCTTCGTAGTTCAGCCCTTCAATTCCCTTACTTCCTTCAACCCCTTGAATTCGGCTACTCAATTTCTTAAGTTCTTCGGCCAGGTTTCTGATGAGCAAGTCTTTATCATCAGGATCGGGTGTGTTTGAGACGGGTTGGGTGGAGTGTGGTATAGTCTCCACGTAGATGGGGGTGTTATGGTGGGTGTGGCAGTGGTCATTTGTGGAGTTTTGAGGTTCTGGGATGAGCAGCGGGGTATTGTTGGAAGTATGGCAGGTGTTGCAGTGGTGGTGAGGAGCGGGATGGTTCTGTTGCTTTGGGATGTTCTGTGGAGGTGTAGGATTCTGAGCATTTGGGAAATTGATATCTGGAGTAGTGAGGGAAAATGACAGATTTGCCAGATTCCGAACCTGATCAAGTTCTTCCTGAAATTTCAGCAGCTTTTGTTCCATTTGGGATGCATTTTCCTTGGGAACCAGAGTACCGTGACCATGAGTGACCTCTACCCGTTCAGTTGAGTTTTCCTTTCTAGCGTTGTTCAAATCTTCCATCTTCCCTTTGTTCTTATTTTTGACAGGACTAGGAGGAGGAGTGGGTGGAGGGCCCCTGGATCTCGTGGAATAAGATGATATTGCCAGAGTGCACGAACTAACCTTTGGGGAGGAGAAATAAACAAAAAGTAAAAACAAAAAAGGTAGCAAGTCAGTGAGGATTATATAAAAATGTTGCAATATTTAAACACATAGTGCGGGAATGTAAAACGTGTCCTAATTTGGGGACCTCTTTGTGCTCGAGGTAGGCCTAGCGACAAGTTGATTTGGAGAATTTGGAATGCTAAATGCCTCATTTTATTGATAAAAGGTAGACGAATCCCAAATCGACACTACATAACAGGAAAAATAAAGTTGCTAGTGGCCATTGGCCTTATTATATTTCATAAAAGAAGAAAAACTCCTATCTATTTGGTGCCAGAGGGGCTTTCCCCAGACTCGGCATCTTTGGCTCCGTCAAACAGCTTTCGTAACTCGCGAAGTCCCAGCAATAGGTAGGCTCTAGCTAGATGTCCGCCCTCGTTTCCTTCAGCATTTTGGCAGTCTTCGACCCGCTTGAGGAATTTCTTCTCCAACTCCACTATGCCCCGTTCCAAATATTCCAGTCGCTTGTTGGCACTGACAGCCATATCCTTCCATTCCTCAATTAGCTTTTGATTGGCTTGTTGTATCTCACGGTGCTCGCTTTCGCATTCGCGGATCCTCTTGCGCAGCTGATTGTATTTGACATGTGCCTCGGCCTTTTCATCTATGATCTTGTGACCTCGAACAAACCCAGGCTAGCCCAAACCATTATGATTATCCTCCAACCAGCCTGAATAGTAAGGAGTACAACCAGCGTGGTATTTGTCTGGCTCGATGGTATCTCTCCCCATGATAATCTTGCAGTGCCACATATGCTGAGCTTGGCACTTGTAAGGACTATCATCATCCTGGAAGTCAGCCCGAAAGTGACTCATCTTGTCGACCCTGGGTACAACCTGCTTCCTACCAGCTTGCCTCATAACCCGGAGAGGGACGTAAGGGTATGTCCCTCTCAGACCGATCAATATCAGAAAAGGTGCATCCCTGGATTGGGCGATGAACTCCTCGGTCGGAAACCACTCGAACATCCATTGTACCTGGTCCTCAGTCAGATTGTCGAAGAGCTCGACCCATTCTCTAGCATTCTCTGGTTGAGCGAACATATTGGGCATGTAATTCATTCGCCTTGGATGGTGAAAAGCGATATGATCATCCCAGTCCCTTCGTTGAATCTCTTGTCGATATTCACCCTTTTGGAGATGCTCCATGAGCCAAAGTTGAAGTAGCAAATTGCAGCCTTCGAAGTGTTTGGCTCCTTGTTGGCACTTCTCTAAAGCTCGGTACATTTCCGCAACGATCATGGGCACAATGCTGAATGGTTGCCCGCCAATTCCTTCCATTAAGGTCATAGTTACCGTAGCTAGTCTGGTGTGGATTCTTGCCTTCTTCATTGGAAACACGATCAATCCCAGGAACAAAACATGAATACAAAGACCCTTCAGTGAATATGCCCTAATGATGTAATGGCAAACTCGTCGGGATAGGTACGGTAGGATTTACTGTGACCGTACCTCTCATAAAAATAATCAAAAGGGATATAGGAGTCTTTCAGACATGTCAATTCCGAATTTTTCTTCAAACCCATAATTTTGAGGAAACCCCTGCCCTTGTGGTTCTCAGGCATTAGCAAACCCGGAGTTTCCCATGGTATACGGGCCAATCCTCCTATTTCTTCTAGCAAGGGTGTCATTTCGATGTCCCCGAAGCGGAACACAGACCTCTTACAATCCCAGTAAAAAGTGGCAGCTTCTATGATCTTGTTGTTGGGTTGGATTTCCAGGAGGGAAGGTAGACTTCCCAGATATTTCCGGACAAGAGTCTGATCACTGGAGTGAAGATCCTCCCACCAGCTTAGCAATTTTGGATAGATGTTGGTGACCATGCCGAATCTGGGGACTTCGTGCCTCATATTTCTGCAAGACAAAAGGGTTAGGCCCTTACCCCCACCGGACTCGACTACTTAAATATCAATAATTGGCATAAAAGCATTTAATTCTCCAAATAAATGCACAGAACATGATGATGTCCGTTTGGGTTTTAGGGGAACCCATGGGACTTTAGACAAGGCTATCTTAAAGAGTCATTATGCGGACAACATAACTGACTCGGCTAGGTTTGACCATGATGCATGCACAGTTAAACAGAGTAAGGTTTCTATGGGGTTTTAGACTGGTACCCTTGAGCGGACAACTCAAGGGGGAAAGGCACGGAACCGTCGACTACACCGTTGATCGACTGGTTTTACCGCAAATATGCCTTTTCCGGATTTAGGGGGTGATAATATCGCAAGAGCGCAACCACTCATTATAATCGTTGCTATGGTATTTGTTTGGCACGAGTGGAATATGATGTTGAGTATGATTATGCAACAATTAAAGGCATGTTGTCATGTATTTGCACGTTTAAGAAAACAGTAAATACAACAATTCCATAATTTAAAGCGGCAATGAAGGAAAGCAGTTAGGAAAGAAACAAAAGACAAGTCAGTTTTACAATCGAAAAGGAAATTTAATGCTTAAAAAGAAATAAACAAATAATTGCGCGTAAAGAAGCATAAATTCACAATAATAGTCTGAAATGGTAAAAGCCTAAAAATCCCCAGCAGAGTCGCCATGCTGTCGCTCCCCCTTTTTCCTCCACGAAAGTCGGGTTTATGACATTTGAAGGGACAACTCGTTCCTTTTGGGAACTGGGTTTACATTTGAAGAGTCGCCACCTAATGATTAGGATGCATTAGGACACCAAAAGAGTTTGATTTGGATAACCAGAGATTGGGTAAGGGCTTGAAATTATTCTAAGGGGAAGGTGTTAGGAACCCCTCAGAATCCACTAGTGTGGTTCCCGGCCAGACAATTATTGTGAATTGAGGTGCAATTAACATATAGGCAGATAAGGCTCAAATAAGAGGGGATTTCAACATATAATGGTTTGAAAGAACAATTAGAAAAGCTGATTTTAAATAAGGAGTTAAAATGCTGGAAGAAAAGAAATAAAGAATAAAGGAAAGGGGGTCCTAGGTTTATTAAAAATATGGATCACCCCACACAATGTCCGGTAATCACTCCTCAATGAGGGGCTACACGTGACATTATCGCATGGTCATCATATCCATATCTACCCTTCCCACCCCGTTAAGGTATTTAAAGCGCGGATTGGTCTGATTACTTATTGCATGCTATTACCCGTCCCACTCCTATCAATCCCGGAGGCACTTAGGACTACTAATCTAAAAAGGGAAGGATATTAGGCTTATTTGGGGTTTCAAAGGTAAAAACTCTAAGGCGACATACAAAACATATATTGCATATTTGGGGGTAAACATATAGACAAACAAAAGGCTCATATATACCTCCTTAAACAAAGAAATGCATGTAATTAGCATGACTTGCACATACTTTTTAGGTCTGATTAAATACTGAAGAAGAGGGAGTTTAGGATTGAAACAGATTAGTTTATTACATAACTCAGATAAGAAGTCCGAATCAAGCCTGCCTGCTGGTTGTAATAATTAACAGAAGTGGATTGAGTTTACAGTTATTACTCTAAGGCTTGCCTATGTGTTCAGACGAGGATCCTATAGGCATGGTATCTATTGAATTCAGAAGGTGATAAGACAGTAAAAACTCGAAATGAATTATTTGGGATCCTATAGGCATGCTTGCTAAACTTTGTTAAGTGAGGGACTTAGATTATCAAAAGAGATTGCAGAAATTAAACAAATTGACTACAGGTTATGCAGGTGATAGTATATATTATTACTGATTTTACATCTAGCATTGAGTGAAGCCAATCAAATTCATTTAGAAACTCCTATAGGCATGTTTTCTACACGTTGCTGATTTTAGACACTTATAGACGTGGTGTCGAAATGCAAAAAACCTTATAGACATGGTATCTGAATCCAGAAACTTATTTTAAAACTTATAGGCACAGTATCTAAATGCAGAAACTTGTTTTAAACCTTATAGGCAGGGTATCTAAATGCAGTTTGAATTATGCAGAATGACATTAGAACAATCCTATAGGCATGATTTCTAGGTGAAGTTTGAATATGCAGAATTATAACAGTCCTATAGGCATAATTTCTAGGTGAAGTTTGAATATGCAGAATTATAACAGTCCTATAGGCATAATTTCTAGGACTGAAGTTTGAATATGCAGAATTATAACAGTCCTATAGGCATAATTTCTACCCTTGACATGCATAAATACCCACCCTTTTTCACTAGCCAAACCCCAAATGTTTATTACAACTTATTACAAACCAGGAATACCAAATACATCAGAAAAATAATTACAACCAGAGGAAGCCTGATTCTTGACTTCCTGCCTGAGTTATGAGATAGACCAACTCAAAGATCACTGATCCAAAGCCTTTCTCAGACTTGGGTGTGTCAGAGTTCCCTAAGGGCCTCAATAGGACCCCGGGCAGTGCTCACACCCAAGCTTCAAAATCAGAACAGGGACAAGTGCAGTGTGGAAGTGCCAGCCCTCAAGTGTCCAAGTTCAGAGGGAGCTCATGGGTCCCAAAGCAAGGCTCACAAGAGGGGGCAGAACTTAAGTCTAAGAGAAAGTGGAAGAGCAGAAACAGAACTTTAAGAACTAAGGAAGTAAAGAAAAGGGAAAGGGGTGCTGGGAAATAGTTACAGAGTTGATAACTTTACACAAAAGGGGCCAAGGGTTGGGAACTTATTGCAGAGAGCCTATGTACTTAGGCATTAGTTAATTCTGGGCATGCACAACAATAGGGAGTGCTGTTATGCTTACAAAATCAACCAGGATACACAACACATAATGCTAACATAGAGGTTATGATCCCAGGGGAATCAAGTTTGAATCATAGACAGCAATACTTAATACTGTCATGCCTCAAACAAACCATCAGTATCAAACACATTTATGATGCATAATAGATGCAGAACAAGCAAAAGGAAATTACAACATGCTAAAATAAGTACTGAACTAAACCCAAGCAGTAGGCAGTCAAGAAGGTAAAATTATTAAGTAAACATATTGTTGTGATGCTGAAAATCTTAATCAGAACATACCAGTTCAAAGAAGCAAAATACAGTAAAAGCAGGTAGCAGGACTTTGAAGACAGGCCACAGTACAAGTAACAAGAGAGAATGCTTTTTGAGTGTGCGTGTGAGTTCAGAAACTACGAGTGTTTTTGTGTCTAAGTGATTTTAGAACTCAGAGTCCTTTTGTGTTAATGAAAAAGCCAGGTATTTATAGTTTGAAAAATAGGTAGAAAGTAAGGCAAGAATCATAGTCTAGAAGTAATTATGGAACTATGTGCCAATTAAAATCAAATCAGTATAAGACTTCCTCTAATTAAGGAGTTAAAATTAAACGGTAATAGGCAGAAAACATTTAAGGAAAGAAATCAAGTAGAGCATCATGTGCAGAATAGCCAATTAGGGGTAAGTACATAGGGGTCCAATTAAGGAAACAAATATTGCAGAATTAGTGAAGATACTCGGTTAACCAAATAAGGTAGGAAACACAATACATTTGCAAAATATGGAGACAATCAGCTCCCAGTAAATCAAGGGGTCAGGGATTCGAAATTATTGATTTGGGAGAGAATAATATGGGTTTTCATGAATAAACAAATAAACCAAACTAAGGACAGAAGAATCGAAAGTCTAAAGGGAAGTTTTTAAATCAATCCAGGAAACAGGGAAATTAGTAAAACAAGGAAAGAATCAATTACACGAGTGCAATCAGAATTACACAAGGAGGTTTGAAATCAGTCTAAAATTGAAGGTCGTTTTAGAGGGAAATTTAGCATATAAAAGAGTTCATAAACATTAGGCACGCGAGGCTGAACTCATGACAAAGAAGCATCG
This sequence comes from Nicotiana attenuata, assembly GCF_001879085.1. Classification (NCBI taxonomy): domain Eukaryota; kingdom Viridiplantae; phylum Streptophyta; class Magnoliopsida; order Solanales; family Solanaceae; genus Nicotiana; species Nicotiana attenuata. Next base: position 216,002 of record NW_017671760.1, read on the forward strand.
TGCAATTGCAAACACAAAGTGAGTAGCTAATGAACTATCGAAACATGGTAGTCACATAGGTCAATTTCACCAACTCAGTAACAGAGAAAAGAGAGAGTATCAGAAGCATGTAAAAGGTCAAGTAAAAGGACCTTTCTGAAAAATATAGTAGAGTTTCAATGGTAGCAGGAAGTCAAAATCACATAAAGAAACAGAGGTTGAAACAAAAGATTTCGAAATTCAGTCGAGCAACAGATGAAGCAACCTCAGAAACTCGAATAGGTCCAAAGCAAATCAGGGTTTTGAAACCAATCGAATTCAGAGCATGACGAATAAGTAAATCACATAGCAAATAGTCTCAGAACTCGAATGAACCCCAAATTTTAGGGTTTTCGCCATCAATGGAGTATAGAGATGAAAAACAAGTAAATCAGACAGAAATACTAACAAAATAAATTCAGAAATCTCAAAAGGTTAAGGCCCTTAACATGCAACTTAAGTAGAAGAACGACATAAGGAAACACAGTAGAACACGTAGAAAAATCAGAGAAAGCTTCGAAATATCTTAACAAAACCCTAAATCGGAAAAAGATAAGGGGTTTTGAAGGTAAAGTTTTAGAAGAAACTTTGGGAAAAACGTTTAGAAGTTTAGAGCAAACACAGATCTAAACAGAGATAGAAGAAATCAGAAGAACCTCAAAGATTAGGGTTTCAATAGAAAAGAGATGGTGAGAAAGGCTTGGATGATCGTCGATCTAAGCAGGAGAAGTCAAGAATCGGGCTTGAATAGCCATGGCTGGTTGGAGCAAAGTCGAAGATGATCGGAGACAGTCATAAAAACTGAGATCGACCAAAGTCTGGGCCAAGCTTCTTCAAGGTCTGGCCTTGAAACCATAGTACTCGGACACATAGAAGCCAAGGGAGGTAGATACAGGCCTCCAATGGCTTGATAAGCCATGGATTTGGGAGATTTTCAGGTGGTAGTTGAGGGCGGCGGCTAGGGTTTGAGAGGGGATTGAGAGAGAATTGAGAGAGAAGGGGGGTTTGAAGGCAGATGCAGGTGAAAAATGATTAGGGATAGGGGTAGGTCGGGATTAATTTAGGAAAGGGTTAATGGTGGCCGTTGATCATTTGATCAACGACCTGGATTGATCGGGTACGTATAGCAGTTTAATCGGGGTTGGGTTTGGGCCGGTTCAGGCGGGGATTGGGTCAGGGTAATTGGGTTTAGAATTAGGGTTCAAATCAGGCCACAATTGAAACACAATTGGGCTATATTTTAAATAGCCACATTTCCCTTATTTATTTTATAAAAAATAGTAAAGTAATTTCTGGAAATAAATTAAAGCTACTAAAATGATTAATAGTACATAGTTATCACATTAAAAATATTGGGACCTAATTTTATAGACATAAACGTAATTAAATCTAAAAGAGGCTAATATTGCAATTATATGCAATTTAGCTTTAAAAATACCAAATAAATTTATAAAAATATGCAAAAATTATCTTAGCTATATTTTAGTATTAATATGAGAGTCCAATAAGTGAATCACTAAAATGATAATTTTGGGAGTAATTATTGGGCTTTTCTAGATAAAATAGGGCAATAAATTGATTTAAAAATTAAGAAAAAATAATAAAACGTTTGGACATATTTATATATACATACATGTGCTATTTTGAAAGTATTTTGCATATAAAAAATATATAGGGAAAAATTGGGTATCAACACCATGCTAGATCTGATGCTGGGAATAAGCCCCTCAATGAACCGGCGAACCTTCTCGCGAACCGTAGAAACCAAAGCTGGTGCATGTCTAGCCAAGTCGATGTAACGGACAGCATACTCCGAGACAGTCATAGTACCCTGGCACAAATGCTCAAACTCCGCGCGCCAGGCGTCCCTAAGACTTTGGGGGACATACTCCCTCGTGAACATATCTGAAAACTGAGCCCAAGTCAGGGAAGCCTGAACTATCGTGACGGCACCTAGTCTTTACGACTAGGTAAGCCTAACAAATACGGAAAACCAAACTAATCTTGCGGAATAAATAATCAAAAGCCGAAATAACTGAAAGAAATAATATTTAAATGCCGCTCGGCATATACATACAACTTCTCAAAATCTGATACACTATCCCAAAACCCGGAAACTCACGGATCCACAAGCTGAGAAAAACACTACATAGCTCTAATCTCCGGAATGTCTAACAAGAGCATGAAGTACAGGAGGGCTAAATACTAGATGCAGGAATAGAAAGAGACTCATCGGTCTGCGGACGCGGCAGATATACCTCGAAGTCTCGTAGAATCGCCTCGCCTTAAGAATGGTAAGCCTGAATAGATGTACCTGGATCTGCACATGAAAAACATGCGCAGGAAGGGCATGAGTACACCACAGCGGTACTCAGTAAGTGCCAAGCCTAACCTCGGTTGGGTAGTGACGAGGAAGGTCAGGGCCCTACTGAGGTTAAATAAGATATAAGGTTTAACAGTGTGAACTAAACAGTGTAAATAAGTAACACAAAATATGAAGGACAGCAACAACTATCACAGAGGCAAGTAAAACACAGTAAGAGAATACAGCTCAGCTCCAAGATAACAACCGGGGATCTCCCAGGATACCGTCCTGTAGTCCCCAAATATAAATATCATATCCAGTGGATCTCCCGGGTGTAGTCCCATAGTCCAACTCGTAAATGTGCAGGGGGATCTCCCGAAATGCAATTCCGTAGTCCCAAAGTAAACATACAGGGGAGCTCCCGGGATACGGTCCCATAGTCCCAAAGTAGATACGCAGCAACAACAAGAATTCAATCCAATCAATTGCATATCAAAGTGAAGCATGTAATCCTAACCTAGCATGGTTCACGTAATACAAATAAGACAGTTAAGGCAAATAGAGAATTAGTCAAGTAGACATGCTTCTCTAGGCTAACAACAGGTTTAGTTTCCAAACAGTGTAAGCAAGAAAAGGGAGAACACAATTCAAGGCTATTTTTAATGAAAAACCGAATTTCCAACAATTAGCACAAGTACGCGCTCGTCAGCTCACGTACGAGGCATTTCAATTACCACAATATCAGTCCTAAGGGGAAAGGTCCCCACCACAAGGTTAGACAAGCCACTTACCTCGAACCAGCTCAAATGTCAACCCGAAACCACGTTCTTGCCACAAGTATCCGACTCCAAATGGCCCAAATCTATTCAATTAAGTTTCAAAAGCGAATAACAATTCAAGTAGCTGACTCTATAATTAAATTCTAAGCTAATACGCGAAATTAGGTAAAATGACCAAAATGCCCCTCAAGCCCACATCTCGGAATCGGATAAAATTTACATTTTTGGAATCCTCATACTCTCACGAGTTCATACATACCAAGAACACTGAAATCGGAGCCCAAATGACCCCTCAAATTCTCATTTCAGTCTCTTAATTCCAAGCCCTAAATCCCACAATTACCGCTGATTTTCCCTAAATTTTTAGCTCTAATCCATGAAATAATGACATAAGAATGAGTTTTAAGCCCAAATTACTTACATCAATGAAGTTCCCTTGAAACCCCTCCTTCAAGTCGCCCAAAAAGCTCCAAAGTCGAGATAAAAATGGTGGAAATAACCCCAAGGTCGCGGAACTCCTTTTTAAATCACTGTCCAGCAGTTTCCGCATCTGCGGCCTTGGGACTGCTTCTGCGGTCCCGCATTTGCGGACCAATGGTCGCACCTACGACCCATCACTTAAACACCCAGATTCTGCATCTGCGGCTCCCCACCCACAGGTACGGTACCGCTTCTGCGGAAATCACACCGCATCTGCGGTTCCTGATGAATCTCCCATTTTTCCGCTTCTGCGGCTCCTCTTCTGCACGTGCGGCATCGCACCTGCGGTCCCCAAACCGCAGGTGCGGAAATACCAGAAGCAGCAAAGTTCAACAGCTGCAATATACCTCAAAACTCTCCGTCAACTATCCGAAATCATCCCGAGGCCCCCGGGACCTCAACCAAAGGCACCAACAAGTCTAATACCACTCCCCAAACTTGTACCAATCCTTAAAACACCTAAAACAACATCGAAACCTCAAATTAACCATGGATTCAAGCCTAAGAACTCCAAATTTCTCAAAATACGCTTTTGATCAAAAAGTCTATCAAATCTCGTCTGAATGACCTAAAATTTTGCACACACTTCCCAAATGACATAACGGAACTACTGCAACTCTCGGAATTCCATTCCGACCCTCAGATCAAAATCTCACTATCGAACCGGAAACTTCAAAATTCGACCTTTCGGCATTTCAAGCCTAAATTAGCTACGGACCTCCAAAACACAATCCGACCACTACCCTAAACCCGAAATCACCCAACGGAGCTAACGGAACCATCAGATTTTCATTCCAAGGCCGTCTTCACACTGTTTCGACTACGGTCAACTTTCCAACACTTAAACTCTCATTTAGGGACTAAGTGTCCCAAAACTCTCCGAAACTCAAAACCGAACATTCCGGCAACTCAAAATAGCAGAAATAAACTTGGGGAAAGCAGTTAATTGGGGATCGGGGCGTAAATTCCAAAAATGACCGGCTGGGTCGTTACACAAACCCTTATATTTGGCTGGGAAATAACTTTATCCCTGTAATGCTTTGCTAGATATCTAGAGTTTCAAAGCTTGTTCTTGTTGGTCCTGTACCACTTTTGGACAGGACAATACCTCTTCACTTTGAAATTGTTGGATTTGCTATCTTTGCTAGCGAACAGATTCCACGGACGACCACCCTTGCATCTTACACTCACCTTGCCAGGTTCATCAATGATCTTTTCAATTTGAATACCTTTCTGGATAGCATATTTGGATACAGCCCATCTAAACTTAGTAACACTTTAATAAATAAGGCCCGACTCCCATGTTACTTTCTTGATAGTTGGATCAAATATCAACCTCTTTTTTCTCTTTTTTGTATCAATTTTTCTCTTGTGTTCTTCATCATACTCATTTTCCTCATCTGAAGCAAAACTTTCAGCATCAGAAGAACCAAAATATGGTTCATCAGCCCCAACTAACCCTTCATACCTATTTTCATTGTTCTCAACCCTTAACTCATCAAATCCACTGTCTATACCAGCATCTCCTAGATTTAAGTCATCCTTATCTTTAGGCCTTTCACTCCTTTTCCTCCTATGCTTCCTCAACACTTCCATGCACTCTCCAAACTCTTCATTTACATCAGAACCATATTGATTATCATCATGAACATCTACATCAACTCCATCACTCTCAGACTCGGATGAATTATCAAAATCTAAATCATTCTCCTCATCAAGCTCACCTTCATCATCTTCCTCCGTTCCCCCCTCTTCAACAGGTTATCCTTCTTGTTCTTCTAAGTTTATAGTGACTTTATCAGCCTCACTATTTTTCCTACCAACCCCTGGTCCAGTAGTATTTATGTAAATAACCACTAAATGGGCCACCATGTGTGATATAAATATCTAGGGTATCCCCATCCTCCAATTCATTTGAAGTGTCTAATATATTCTTATCAGTTAGTAAATTTACCAATTTATTAGTTTTGTCCATGGGACAAATATACAACTCAACAACATCTTTTAACCCCATTGGATTATGTTGTCCATAAGCTAAAAAATCCACATCTACATCTAATGTCAATGATTGACTACCCCCACATGACGAGCAAAAGTACCCGGAACTAATACCCCATCACGATACCATTTTAATGTAACCAGTTTAAAAGATATTTTTCCTGCAAAATGGGGCAAATCAGTAATAAATAAAGACTTGATTAGCTACACATAAAGCCAAAGCAGTAATGCAGTAATGAGTAAAGAAACGCAAGAAACAAAAAGCTACACATAAAGCCAAAACAGTAATGAATAAAGAAATAAAAAGCTAAACATAAAGCCAAAGCAATTCACAATATTAAAATCAGGTGTAAAAATAAAAAACTAAAAAATCCCCTAACTTTAGACACCATTTACAAAGAGCCGAATACAACAAACAATAAAACACTCTTAAAAAGCAGAAAACGACAAATAGAAAGTAACATAGAGAATGACAAAGGATTCCCCTTCAGAAAAGTACAAAACCCTAAATCGACTATACATAATAACAAAAAACAAAACCCACAGGCACTGGAGCGAATAAAATGTGCACACCTCACCTTAAGGACTTGAAATCAACCGCTTGTGAGTGGTAAAATTACCTGATGCAGATCATATCTACATGCACTCGACGGATCTCCTTCAACGACTTCAGTGGAAAAAGAAAGAAGAGTCGAGAAATGGGGTTATTTGCACTTAGGCTTTTAATCAGAGTGGGTCGGGTCGGGTAACATCTAATTGGTTTATTTGACAGATGGGTCGGGCATTATAATAGTCAATGGTTAGTCAAGCGCGTGTAATATACCCTATGAATTATTAAAAGGGCTAGTCAAGTTTGGGGGGTCTTAGACACACTTGAAAAAAAGGTTAGATGTGTAAAGCTTTTGTCACGACCCAAAAATCCCTCCGAAGGACTCGTGGTGGCACCTAGTCTTTAAACTAGGTAAGCCTAACATTTACGGAGATAACACTTACATTTGCTAAATTTAAATTAAATGACCCTTAACAAATTACAATTCCCAAAACCGGTGGTACAAGTCATAAGCCTATCTAAGAGTAGTTACACAAAATACATACATCATTGTTCCGAAACAAGAGGAACAAGTGGAAATAAGTACAAATGAAGGTGACTCCGAGGCTTGCGAACGCTGCCGTAGGTTTAGCTTGAGTCTCCACCGCAACGACCCGCACAACTACTATCGATCAAATACCTGGATCTGTACACAAAAATGTACAGAAGTGTAGTATGAGCATACCACGGCGGTGCCCAGTAAGTATCAAGACTAACCTCGGTGGAGTAGTGATGAGGAACAATCCAAACACCTACTGGTCAAATAAATTGAACAGGATATGATAATAACTATCAACCTAAAGATGACAAAGTAATATCAATAGCATGGAAAGAACAAACTATAATCAGTGAAACAATAAAGAGAAACACAGATGGAACGAAAGATAACCAAATAAATTAACATCAACATAGCTAGAACACAGACAAGTAAAAATGTACTCAAATAAGGAAGGCGATGTCAGCTCAATAGATCATATCATTTCTGATGCACAATTCCAGCCATCTTAAACTCGAAGTCTCATATCATAAGCTAAATTACCAAACTTTTAGCACACCCGGCACCTTGTGCCCACATATTTCTATCTCTATTTACACAACAACGTTCTCATGTTACTCAGTACATAGGGTCCATAATCAACGCAATTAAGATGTTCAAGGAGTCTCATTTACATAACATAAAGTAGAATAGAACTTCTAAGCTAATTATGAACTCAGTAAGAAAAGATGAAATTATTTTTAGAAATCATTTGAATAAATAAAGTACCATTTTCAATTAAAATACGACGTCGAAAGAATTATTACCTTTGTCATGGGATTTAAGAAATTAACTTAGTAGAAATCCCCTTTTAAGTAAAATACAACCTCAAACGGATTAAGGGAATTTATTTGAGTAACTAATTGAATTAAAAAATGAAATAATTATTGAAATTCGAAGTATTGAAATATATGTATAAATACGGCGAAGTATTGAAAACTCTATGGAGTTCCATCACAAGAGTCACAGCAGTAAAGAAATCTGAACAATTAACACTCTTGAATTGATAGCTACAAAGAAACACGACAAACAGAAAGTGCACGGCATCACCCTTTGTGCTTTATCACTCTTCATCACAATATGCATAAATAGAAATATGCACGGCATCACCCTTCGTGTTTTACACTCTTCCTCACAATATCATGCACGACATCATCCTTCGTGCTTTTACTCTCAATAATGTGGCACGGCATCACCCTTCGTGCTTTTACTCTCAATAATGTGGCACGGCATCACCCTTCGTGCTTTTACACTCTTCCTCACAATATGCATAAATAGAAATGTGCACAGCATCACCCTTCGTGCTTTAACTCTCTCTCACAATATCATGCACGGCATCACCCTTCGTGCTTTACACTCTTCCTAACCCAAACAATAGAAACAATAATATCACGGCAAGGGAATCAACAATAGAAAGAATAACATCCCGGCAAGGGAATCAACAATAACCAATCTTGTTTCACCAGTTAGCTTCACAATATAGATCTCAACTCGAGTCAATACTCAACAATGGTCAATTACCAAGAGAATGTCATAAGTCTTGTTCCACATGAATAATCGTCAATTTAAGCATGAATAGTACCTAATAAGGATCACGAAAAAACCAAGAAGCACAATAACTTTAACTAAACAACAAGACACAATAAGCACGTGATAACTACACCGGTACCCACAACAATTGGACATATAACATATTTGCACGAAGTCATAGAGAAACTCACAATCAAGAAGTATCAAAACAATAAGGAAGGCAATCACTTCAATTAAGGCAATTAAGGGGCAAGTAACAAGTAGGAATTAGAGGAAAGCTAACAACATCGTATGGAGCATATAGAAGTAAATTAAGCAATTAGGAAACTCAATCATAACGGAATACTTCCCACATAATGAACATAAGGACCTAAGAATCCTAAAGGAAAATTTCCCACAAATAAGTCCGATTGCACACACTCGTCACCTCGCGTGCACGGACTACAATTAGCATAGAAGACTCAAATCCTAAAGGGAAGTCCCCCACACAAGATTAGGCAAGATACTTACCTCAATCTGGCTAATTCAATACTCAATTTAGCTTTTCCTTTACCAATTCATCAGCGCTCGGCTCTATCTAGCCAAAAACGACTTGAATACATCAAACAATGCAAGAGAAAACAATTTCAATTAACAAAACTATGATTCTTATACAATTTGTAAAAAGTCAACAAAAGTCAACTCCCCGGGCCCGCACCTCGGAACCCGATAAAATTTATAAAAATCGAATACCCATTCCGCTACAAGTTCACCCATACAAAAATTATCTAATTCCAATACCATTTGGTCATTCAAATCATCATTTTTTATTTTTGAAAGATTTCACAATTTCCCCAAAATTTTCCTTTAGATTACCATGAATTTGATGTTAAATCTAAGATATAATCACAAAATATAGTTAGAAATTGATTAGAGGCACTTACCCAATGATTTGGAGAAGTTTGGGTCTTTGGAAAGTAGCCCATGGAGGTTTAGGGTTTGAGAAAATTGAAAAATTGGGTGAAAATCTCGTCAAAAACCTCACTTAACAGGCCTCAGATGTCGCATTTGCGACCCAGGGTTCGCAATTGCGAACAAAGCAGGGCTGGCAGAAGTCGCATTTGCGACAAAAAGTTTGCATTTGCGAACTGGGCATCGCAAATGCGATGAAAAAGTTCGCATTTGCCAACACACCAGAAACCAACAATTTTTCCCAACACGAAAATGAGCATAACTTCCTCATACGATTCCAAATTCGATGATTCTTTTTCCTATGGCTCCGTAATTTCATTACGGATCTAATGGTTCAAATAAAATTGAATTTGGATCTCATTTGCTCAATGTGTATTATTTTTGCTTGAAGAAACGACGATGAAGCATCCAAAAACAAGTGCAACATAGCCTAAACCTATCCGAAACTCACTCAAGCCCTCGGGGCTCCAAACCAAACATGCACGCAAGTCTAAAAATATCATACGGACTTGCTCGTACGATCAAATAATCAAAATAACATCAAAAATTACAAAAATAACATCAAAAATTACAAAAATTAAGGACACTCAAATTTTCTAATTTTTCAACCGGACATCCAAATCATGTCAAATCAATTCCGGTTCTCACCAAATTTTACAGATAGGACTTAAATATCATAACAAACTTGTACCGGGCTCCAGAACCAAAATACGAGCCCGATACCAACGAGTTCAAACATTAATTCATTCTTTTATTTCCTTTAAAAACCAGCATAACAATTTTCTTCAAAAATTATTTTCTAAGGCTAGGGACCTCGGAATTCAATTCCGGGCTTACGCCCAAGTCCCACATTTTACCGCGGACCTCCCCGGATCGTCGGGACATAGATCCGGGTCCGTTTACCAAAAATATTGACCAAAGTCAACTAAAAACCAAATTTTTAACTCTAGAAATTACTATATTTTTTTCATATTTTCATTAAAAGCTTTCCGGTTTCACACCCGGACTGCGCACGCAAGTCGATACACATAATATGAAGCTGCTCGTGACCTCAAACTGCCGAACCGAACGTAATTGCTCAAAACGAACAGTTGGGTCGTTACAGCTTTACCCATATTTGTTGAATGTGTAACACAGATTTGACTAAAAGGTTCATGGGTCAACTATACATACCAATAAAATACTATGACAAATTTTAACAACAATAAAGCAAACCGAGTGCAATAACTTTTAAACTTGAATCCATAAAATTCTAAACCCGGTCCTCCTCTTAGTGGAAGTGTTTCCGATCCGACGAGACTAATCTACATGCACCTCGCTCAAAATAGATAGATATTGGCTGCAACCAGGGCCAATGAAGCTATCCAGACAAGTATAGGGTTGGTACTGTAATTAAAAAAAATTACGACGACCGTATGTTAAAATAAAAAATCAGCTCTTTCTTTCCGTTCCCAAATTTTAAAACTCTAAATAGTTCAAATCCTACATCAGAAAAAAATTCATACTAAAATCGAAAACGTTACTGCAACACTGTCGGTTCTTCACCTCAAATCTTGAATCTTTCCTCAACGGCTTCTGTCGGTTTGCTTCAGTTCAAAAGTTTCCCTTTCTGGGTCGTCTTGTACATATATATATTTATGTGAGTTTGTGTGTTAATGTTACAATATCGTTACTTTTTCATTAGTTGGATACTAGTAAAATTGTTCAATCCCTTTTAGCTTGGTGGCTCTTCAAAAATTGAGACTAGTTTTGAGTTTTTCATGTAAGCTGAATTTTCTTGATTACTTTTTTTTCTTCTGAATTTCACATTTTCTTGAACTTGTATTATGAGCTGATTCTTTAACCCTTATGATATTGGGACACTTATATGAATGAAAAATTGGTTTAAATTTCTTTGATGACAGGTAAATTAGGTGCTTTATTGGCTAAGTATTAGTATGTCGCTGTTAAGTAGATTTTTCTATAGAAGGCCCCCAGATGGGTTGCTGGAACTTGACGATAGAGTATACGGTAAAAGAACCAATTTTGACTTGATAATGTGCTTGATATTCTACATTTTATTGAATACTCGAAGTGCATTGCATTTTTCTCAAGTTTTTTTTTTCTCTTGTGTTGAATGTCTGCAGTTTTTGATTCTTGTTTTTCCACTGAAGTACTGCCTGAGGGAATTTACCAGCTTTACTTGCACGAAATCATAAATGAACTGCACGAAGAATTTCCAGATTCCTCCTTTCTTGCTTTCAATTTCAGAGAAGGCGAGAAAAGGAGCCAGTTTGCCGAGATTTTATGCGAGTATGATGTAACTGTAATGGATTATCCAAGGCAATATGAAGGCTGTCCTGTACTGCCTTTGTCTTTGATCCATCATTTTCTATGTGTCTGTGAGAGTTGGCTTTCTCTTCGAAATCATAATAATGTGATTTTGTTACACTGTGAGAGAGGTGGTTGGCCCCTTCTAGCCTTCATTTTGGCTAGTTTCTTGATTTTCAGAAAGTTACAAAGTGGAGAGAGAAAAACTCTCGAGATGGTTTATCGTGAGGCACCTAAAGGTTTATCACAATTATTGTCACCTCTGAACCCATTCCCTTCTCAGCTTCGTTACCTACAATATATATCAAGAAGACATATATCTTCCGAGTGGCCTCCTCCTGAACAAGCTCTTTCTCTCGATTGCCTCATTCTTCGTGCCATTCCAAGATTCGACAATCAAAAAGGGTGTAGGCCAATTGTCCGCATTTTTGGCCGGAACCTTCTTAGCAAGGATGGATTGTCAACTCATATGTTGTACACCATGCCAAAGAAAGGTAGAAGTCTTCGACATTATCGCCAGGTAAAAGAACTGCTGTCACTGCATCATGTTTCTTGTCTTCTTCAATTCTGCTGTGTGGCAACATGATTGTTATCATTTTGCAGAAGGACAGTGATGTCATCAAGATTGATATTCAGTGTTTGGTGCAAGGAGATGTAGTATTGGAGTGTGTCCACTTAGACCTGGACCCTGAAAGGGAAGTCATGATGTTCCGTATAATGTTCAACACAGCTTTTATTCGGTCCAACATTTTAATGTTAAACTGCGATAACTTGGATATTCTATGGGATTCAAAGGCACGCTATCCAAAAAGCTTTCGAGCTGAGGTGAATACTTTCTTGTGTCTGTCTGATTAGTGTTGGTTAAGTGGATGATCTTTGCTCTCCATATTTCTCCTCTAATTTTATACATTCTGCTCACAGGTTTTATTTGGTGATGTTGAGAGCATATCTCCTGCAAAAGTTCCCACTGCAGCTCTAAATGGTGAGGAGAAAGGTGGGCTTCCTATCGAAGCTTTTTCAAGGGTACAAGAACTTTTTAGTGGTGCTGATTGGGTTGATACCGGCGATGATGCTGCGTTATGGTTGTTTAAACAACTATCAGTGTTGAATGATATGAAAGATTTATCAATTTTGCAAAGTAGGATGAGTGGGTATTCGTCCCCATTTGACTCTGAAGAAGAAAATAATGCATCGAGTATTGCTGACAGTTTGGACTTTCTGGACTCAGAGAAAGCTAGTAATCTTACTTATGCTAATACAACAGACATCAATTTTTTAGATGAACAGGATTCAGCTTCTGATGAAACTTCTGATCTGAAGATTTCTGAGGATCAAGTGAAGCTTTCAATGTCAGATATTGGTCCTGTTCAGTCTCCTTCTGAAAATAACAGTCAATTGGATGCTGCCATTGCTCCTGAACATTCAAAGGAAGTTCGAGATTGCGATACAAGAACTTCCTCTTCTTCTCCATTACCTTCACCAACTTCGTCACCTGTCCATGTTATTTCTAGTACAAAAGTCCCTGAATCATCAGCACCATCTCCCCTACCCTCTGTGTTTGGTTCTCCTAGCAAGGAGGTTTCATTACCTCCACCACCACCACCACCACCTCCTCCTATATTTGGTGGCCCTTCTTCTGTCCCGCGTCCTCCTCCGTTTCCAGCACTTGCAAGTTCTAAAAGATCACCTCCACCACCACCACCGCCACCACCTTCAATCGGTGGTAATAGAGGACCTTCACCGCCAAGAGAACATACTTCTTCAACTTCCCCTGATAGCTTTGCTAGAGAACCTTCGCCACCTCCACCACTTCCAAATAAGAGCTTTTTAGGCACCCCTGCTCCTCCACATCCACCTCCTGTCCCTACATTTTCTACTGCTCGTAGTCCTCCGCCTCCGCCTCCACCTCCCCCTCCTCCTCGGAGGCCATCTAACTGTAATTTATCACCCCCTCCTCCTCCCCCTCCTTTTGTCTCTTCCAAGTTCCCCCCTTTATCTCCTCCACCACCACCACCTCTCCCTCCACCTTCCGTGTCATTTAGGTGTACGCCGTTGCCTTGTGTAACTCCCCCGCCTCCCCCACCTCCCCCACCCCTTCTGTCTCTTTCAAGGGCCCTCCACTTCCACCACCACCACCACCACCGACTTCTTCCTCTACATCAAATAGGTCAACTCCGTTGGCGCCTCCACCACCTCCACCTCCACCTCCACCTTCATCCTCTACATCAAATAGGTCAACTCCGTTGGCCCCTCCACCACCACCTCCACCTCCACCTCCACCAAATAGGTCAACTCCGCTGGCACCTCCACCACCACCACCTCCACCTACAAGCAATTCTAAAAGGCCACCTGCACCTCCTCCACCTCCTTTGGGAGTTCCTAGGCAAGGTTCAACTCCACCCGCACCTCCACCAGCACCAAAGGCTCCTAATGCTCCACCACCTCCTAGGCGGGGTTTGACACCCACTCCACCTCCACCACCTGGTGGAAAGGGACATAATGTGCCACCACCACCACCTTCATCTACTGGACGTGTAAGAGCCTCCCTAGGCTCAAATGCTCTAGGGAAAGGGCGAGGTGCAGGAGGTACGTCAATTCCTCCTAAAAAAGCTTCATTGAAGCCTTTACATTGGTCGAAAGTTACAAGGGCCATGCAAGGGAGTTTATGGGCAGATACGCAAAATAAGGAAAATACATCCAGGTATGCACATTTTACTTTGGGCGATGAGAAATTACAATGAAAACTTTCTGGATCATTTCAATTTAAACGCAGATCATAACGTTTGCTATTTATTTTGTGTCGTGAAACTCCGTCACAGGTCATCATTAGGCTAGTTCTGAGCACTATACCCTAGCTTGCATGGGATACTGCAATTTTGTTATTTGTCTCTTTGTTATGGGAAGTTCTGATCAAACCTTTTTAATGTATGTGACAGAGCACCTGAAATTGATATTACAGAGCTCGAAAATTTGTTTTCGGTGGCTTCAGCTACTGATGGAACTAGCAAAGGTGGAGCTCGACGTGGTTCCAAAATCAACAAACCAGAAAAAGTGCAATTGGCAAGTTATATATGCTTTATCTTGTTTCCAGTCTCTATAATCGTTAAATGTGCTGATGATTTGCTATTAAGCAAGTTTATTCACTTTTTCTTAAATGAGCAAGGCACACAATGGACATGTAGGATGAAAATGCCCTGTTTCCTTTGTATATTTCACTCACTACCTTATCTGTTTTGTTGGAGATACTAATTCATTTCTGTCTTTGTTCCCTTCCTTTGGCACTCACTCTCACTTTAGAGTGCTTTATGTGTTAACAGCGTTTTTCGCTTACATGTGTGGACATTTTTCTCTTTAGGCTCAAATTAAACCCTAAACTCCTCCAGTCTGCAGAATTGGATATGTAATGGAGGATAATATAATCTAGCTCATCCACTTTCTTCTCCTTCCTTTTTATTCCCTGCACGGACAAGGAAGCCGAATCTTATCTTGTTAGCTAATCCTTCTCCTATTGATGCTCCTTACTTTCCTCATAGCCAAATAGGCACAATGGTTCTTAATGATGCTTGCTGCTCTTGACTAATGGTAATTGAGCGTAGAAGTTACATTTATACATGGCACTGTAGTTCATAGATTTATATTAAATCATCTGTCATTGAAGGGGAGCCTTGCGTAACTGGTAAAGTTGCCTTCATGTCCAGGAGGTCACGGGTTCGAGCCGTGGAAACAGCCTCTTGCAGAAATGCAGGGTAAGGCTGCGTACGATAGACCCTTGTTGTCCGGACCTTCCCCGAACCTCGCACATAGCAGGAGCTTAGTGCGCCGAGCTGCTCTTTCATATCAAATCATTTGTCATCAGTTGCCCATGCAATTATGCTTTTTCTTCTTGCCCAAATAAAACATTTGACATTGCGTCTTTGCCTATTTTGAAAATGCATCACATTTATAAGGTCTAAAGACATATTAAAGTGTCAATAACCTTCCATAACTAGTACATGTAAGATGATTGTTTCAATGATTTAAACTCAAGAGGAGTTTAGAAGTAAAGACACACCTTGGACCACATAAATTTTTTGAAATGAGAAATTGACTAAATTGCTACTAGTG
The DNA here is from genome assembly GCF_001879085.1 of Nicotiana attenuata. Classification (NCBI taxonomy): domain Eukaryota; kingdom Viridiplantae; phylum Streptophyta; class Magnoliopsida; order Solanales; family Solanaceae; genus Nicotiana; species Nicotiana attenuata. The sequence goes on from NW_017671760.1 coordinate 231,601, forward strand.
CCAAATTACCATGATATTCTTGAAGTACTTGGTAGGACTGTACTCTGGCCAGCTAACAGTGTTGTAACAATATCAGTAGTAAATCCGATCCAGAAATTGAGTGTTGCCACCCCGTGACCTTCACTTTCAACGCATCTAGTATTGGATGATAATTCAAAAGTTCTCTTGCTTGTTTCCTTAGGCAGCCGTGTTACCTCCACTTTGGACTTCCCAAAACACGTAATTTCCACCCAGCCAGCTAATGGCTTCTGCGCTATTGAGACAGTCTTGTGACGTGTCAAATCTATTGAGGATACTATAACCTTCTTCATGTATATTTTATATCTTTTTCTTTTTTCAAAAATGAAAAGTAAGTGAAGTTACTCTTGGAGTCATAGCCAAGTCCTCAGTTATGGCCAAATTGGAAGGGTAGGGATGCCTCTTGGACTCATTTTCCTGATAGGCACTATCAAGCAAGTTTTTCATGTAGTTAGGAGAATGTTGTAGGATGAGTATGGGTCTCTTTCTTTCACTAGTTAAATAAAGATATTAAGAATTTTGGATAGGTTTTAAAGAGGGTTTTAGTGGTAAGCTGTGGCTAACAACGTGGAAAAGAAGTTGAAAGTAAGGCCTTAAATGGTTTTAACATAGGTGAAGTTTGGAAGCAAGCATATTAAGATAGAGAAGAACTTGTGGTTGCTGGACTCAGATATGGATGATGAAATGATGAACTTTGGGTGGAAACTTTCTACTTTTTTCCATCCGAGAGGTAACACCATTTCTGTTTCAGGAAAGTTAAGTTAGTTATCTTTGACTGTAGAATGGAGGGATATCCTAGTGGTAAGGTCCTTCTCCTCCGACCATCCGGTTGAGGGTTCGAGTCACAAAGGGGTAAAGATGGGAAGACCACTTGGGCCTCCTAGGCATAGGTAGTAGGTTTGGAGGATGGGTCCATCATATCAAAAATATTTCAAATGGTTATCTTTTGAAAATTTCTTAGAAGTTGTTTTAGTAGTTTGTAATATTAATTCATGTAGCGAAGTCATTTTATAGGTTGCGATACATGTCTAGATGGATTAGAATGAAAGGGTTGCGGAGGCTGTGCTCAAACATAGACGCGTCCCGTTGGGATGGCCATTGACCATGAATGAATTGCAGTTCACTTGCTACTTAATTTATCTTTTAGTGCTAATTTGAAAGAGATAAATCTCTTCTATAGAAAGAAACATTTTCTTTAAAGCTTTCACTATATATAATGAGATCACTATGGAATAATTGGTGAACAGTCTATTGGGTGTTGGCTTCTTTTTCTACCGGGAGTCCATTTTACAGAACTCCCTCTGTTTGTAGTGAAAGACTAAGACTGGAAGTGTTTAATTTTGGTTTAACTTGTTAAAGAACGGGAATTATTTCTTAACATATGCTTTTGTCAGGTTGATTTGCGCAGGGCGTACAATTGCGAAATCATGCTTACAAAAATCAAGATTCCCCTGCCTGATATGCTGGTGAGTTCTTTTAGCATCTTCTTGTTTCTACTATCAACTTCAATATAGTCCACAGGTCTGTCTTTTGACCAAACTTTTTTATTGTTTATCATATGAAACAATTATATCATCTTTATTTGGCTTTAGGTCAATCAGAAACTTTTGAAATCGAGCTGCTTATAATTTTAAAAGTGACACAAATTAAACTACCAAAAAAAGTAATAATGACTCGTTATGCTTTTATCAGTTGTAATCAAGTAACAAATAACATATACAATTGAATGTATATACTTTAAGACTTTAGTTTTTCCAAAAGATTACAATTTAGTATTTTAGTTCTTGTCCCTTTGTACATTTGCTAAATCTATAGAAGTATCTGAAGAACCAAATAGATACAATATTATGCAAAAATATTGAATCAACATCATGGGATTGACAAAAAGATGGTTCTCAACAAATAAAGAATAAGATCATAGTATGTCTTGAACTCTAAATTGAAAGTGAAATATACTTTATTTCTGCTTAAAAAGAATGATATGCCGATTAACTATCTATATCTCTACTCAATAAAAGAACGAAGAACGAATCCCAAACTGGTCGGGGTTGGCTATGTGAATCATCTGTATCCATATTGCTCTATGTCAATCATCAGGTCTTAATCAAAAGAGATATGGTAGTTTGACTATTTTTATGAGAGCCGTTAACCTATCACAATTCTCCTTGTAATTCAATTTCAAGTTAGTTATGCTTTTCTCATATAGGTGGAGTTCAATAGGCACCTACGAGTGTGGCCTAGTGGTCAATTAGGTGGGAAAGGCCATAGGATTTTAGTTCAAATACGAACAGAGGCAAAAAGGCAGTTTATCTGATCTGATTAAATTTTGGTGGGCAGAGTTACCCATACCTATGCCGATTGGAGGTATCGTGTACCCTATAGATTAGTGGAGGTGCGCGCACAAGTAGGACCGGGCACCATTGTCATTGAAAAAAAAGAAGAAGAGAAATAGACGGAGTTCAATGTAATGAATAAAAAGAGAAAATGAGTTATATATATTGTGAAAATAGAAGTTACTGAAGAAAGAACTAGCTGTAGAACTACTGATCAAAGAGACATATTTATTCTCTTATATTCTTAACAACTTTAGAGAGTTGAAAAGATCATGTAATTTCACCAGACTTGAGGAGATAAAAATTAAATGTTAAACTCAATTGGTGCATTTCTGTTGAAATGCAAAAGAATCACTAAAGATATTGTATAAAATATTCTATCCTTTGGCTTTGTTGTCAAATCGTATTGTAGTAATGTACAGTAATAATATGCCGATTCATGCATGTGTTCAGTCAGCGTGGTGAACATTCTTTAGGGATGCTCATGCATGGTTTCTTAGGATGGTTTTTTGTTTGTCTTTTTTGAGTTTGATGGAGGTAGACTGAAAAGGGCTAGATATGCCCCTGTACTATCAGAAATTAGTTATAGGTAGCCCCCGGTATACTATTCAACACTATCTACCCCTGCCGTTAGCCATTTTAATATTTTGCCCCTACATCTAACAGACCCATGTTTAAGGACACGTTGCACGATTTTAAACAGCCTAACCAACTAACCCGTTTACCCTACCCGTTCAGCCCCGACCCGAAAGGCAGAAGAAGCTTTGACTAACTCTCTTCCTCTTCAACGACTGCCACCCCTACACCATTCCTCCCTTGAATAATTACCAGTAAAAATTCATAAACAAAAAATAGATCTCTTCTTCCTAATTTTTCAGGGGAATTGAAATAACCCCACAAAAAAGAAAAAACCTTTGTTCAATATTTTCTCTATCACAAGTTGGCCCTTTGATTCCATTTTACTTATTCATTGACCTCACCTCTTTGGGATTAGTTTTCTGGGTTTGACTTTTGAAACTGAGTGCCATTGAATGGTTTAAATGAGGAATCTTGGTCTTAGGTGTGGATGGTCAGGAATCATAGAACAGTCGGTTTGGGTGATCTCGGTATTTCTATGCTTAATTAGGTTACTTATGAACTTGTCATCGGTTGCCGGTAATGCTGAAGCTTTATATCTTGAGTTTCTTTGTCAAGATTTTGGTGAAGATGTGCGGAGTTAAAAAGATGTTAACTTTTTGATACAAATTTGGTTTTGTTAGCTTAATCAAATTGACTGTTCAATTGGCTGTTGATGGGAAATTGGGAATCCTCTTTACATAAAATATTGAATTGCAGCTTATTGGTCAAGTCTGATACTATTATATGAAGGATTTAAGTTATATTTAGTAGGTTACCTGTAGTTCCTTCCATTGACCACCACCCATCTCCGCCTAAAACCACCAACTTAAGAACCAAAAAATATGTAACGACAACCATAGCATCACCACTGAAACAGAGCATACAACCACCCCTTTTCTTCTTTATTTACATCGTCCCCACCTAGAGACTTCACCATAAAACTACTCAACCAAAGCACCAACACTCCCGTTTGTTTCTTGTTTCTTGTTTCTTTTAGGAGATCTAAAAAATTTCGGTTTAATCTCTGTTGATCCGCAAATAGAATCCGAAAAATGGAGGGCGTGATTTCAACACAACGGCTGTATCATTTTTGATTGATTCTCTGTATGTTGAAGAATCAATAGCTGAACCTTCATGGAAAATAGTGCGGAACGGTTTTCAGGTCAAATGATTGGGGCCGTTGGGTTGGGGGCTGGATTGGGTGGATTTTGATATTAAAGAAAAAATGGTTTGGGTGTTTAAAATGCTGCCACGTGTCTGCACAGACTGGATCCGTTAATGTGAGGGGTAGATTTGTTAAAAAGGCTAACGACAGGGGTAGATAGTGTTGAATAGTATAACGAGGGCTATAACTAATTTCTGATAGTTCAGGGACATATCTAGCCCTTTTCCGAAATATTTACCTTGAATTTCCTTTACTAATACAACAACTATGCCTTAGTCCCAAGCAAATTGGGGTTGGCTATATGAGTCCTCACGGACCATGTTACTCCATTTAAACTCATCTCATGCCAATATTATGCGAATACAATGCGAATACAAATAGGATTTCTTTTTACTAAAAATTTCTGGATTTCTGACAAAATTAGTATATGCATGTTTTACAGAATGCTGTTTTGGCTTTGGATTCGTCAGCTCTGGACATTGATCAAGTTGAAAATCTGATAAAGTTTTGCCCAACAAAAGAAGAAATGGAGACACTGAGGGTACTATCCCGTTCTCATCCTGGCAGTGCTTGCCTATCATGGCAAAGTTTAGATCACAATAATATTTGTGTATTATGCATCTAGTCATTTATTTTGAGTTCATCAGTAATGTTAGAGATATCTTCTGAAATTAGCTTCAATTTTTGTTTAAGTCTCCTCGTTTAGAGATTGTTTAACTCTCCCCGTATAGAGAAATAATTCACATTGAAGTTCTTACCGATGGTACTTGGAGCCAAGACCAACACATTCACCTTTTGCATTTGTATTTGATTTTAGAATACTAGTTCAGCGCGAGTCATTGGAACCAGTGGTCTATGATTTTGTTGATGTGCCTTTTGTGTAAGTAGCTGTGCAGATTGATGCCCATAATTGAATGACCCATTTGGCAGTTGCATGCTTATATGGAGTATGTACTTGCATCTATGATGTGCAAGCTTACGTTTGATGACTCCCTTTCCTGGTGTCTGTGGATGTGTATATCATAGTCTGTTGTGTATACTTATTTCTGCTTGATTTCGCTTACCTTTATGAGTTTAGTTGTGCTAGTTTCTTAACAGTGTATACTTGCCATTTAACGACTAAAAGTTAATATTGGTTTCAAAATTTGATCTTACTGTTTATGTTCTATTTTCCAGAACTATAATGGGGACAAGGAAATGCTTGGAAAGTGTGAGCAGGTCTTCTCCAATTTGATTATATATATATATGGGAAACTACAAAATTCTTTAGCCTCCAAGTTATGAGTAATTAACTGGATTAATAACTGTTTCAGTTTTTTCTGGAGCTGATGAAGGTCCCACGAGTTGAGTCCAAGTTAAGAGTGTTTTCATTTACTATCACTTTTTCTAATCAGGTATTCACTCTTGTACTTGTTGGTGAACGAATGTCTATGCAGTCTGCCATTGATGTTTCTGTTAACTGTAATATCTTGAATTGTTCAGGTGACTGACTTGAGAACTAACCTAAGTACAATTAATAATGCTACTAGAGAGGTACATTTAATACCTTATGTAGTTTGATTTGGCACATTCTGATTTCAACTGATTCTAACTGCATTTCCTGATCAAGTAGGTGAAAGAATCAGCCAAACTACGTCAAATAATGCAGACCATTCTAACATTGGGAAATGCACTGAATCAGGGTACAGCACGAGGTACGCCTTTCTAAGCTCTAGATCTTCATACAAAAAATATTAGTTGTTTGGTGGAGGCTCTGTGAATTATCTTTTTTCTTGTAATTACATTGCAGGATCTGCTGTAGGGTTCAAGTTGGACAGTCTTCTTAAGCTTTCTGACACTCGTGCTAGAAACAACAAAATGACCTTGATGCATTATCTGTGCAAGGTAGAACTATTACCTTTATGTAAAGTTGCATCTTTTCAGATCATACTTGTTTCCTGGAAATTTCTTTATATCTTGTTGTAATTGCACAAAGACTGTTTTTGTTTATTGCTGTTCTTTTCTATTAAATGTCAGGATGTTACATTAGATACACAATCTTGAGCTCTAAAGTAGTGTATATGTCAATTAGCTCTAAATTGAGAGAGATTGAAGATGGCTTAAGCTTAAGTTGAATTAGATTAGTTTGGCTCAATGATGATTGATGAGCGGCTCAAGATTGGGTTGACAAAGTGCGAAGTTTATTTGAGCTCTATGTCATAACCTGCCAAAAATATTTTGCACATGCTACAAGGGCTGAGGTGGCCATGGACGGGGCTAACTGAGAAGAGGCGAGCGCTTTCAAGTAAGGGAAATTGGGGAAGCATTGGCATGGGCCATGGCTGTCACACATGGTAGTGTTAGCACAAGAGGATGGTGCGATGATGGAGCATGCAGAAGGCATGGTGGCCAGCGCGGTGAAGCGCAAGCGGGAGCGACAACGTGCAAGCAAGGCTTACATCATAAGTGTGGCATGGTGCCCGACAAGGGCAAGGTATGTGCATGAGGCTAAACACCAATGGATAGGGCATGTCATGTACGTAGGGTGATGCGCGAGGATGATAAGGTACATGTCAAGGGACGGGCGTCCAAGCATGGCAAGGTGCGCATAGGTGATGTGGAAGAATGACCAATAATGTGCCAAGAAAGCTTGAGTGGGTTAGCAAACTAGGATGTGCCATGGAATGTGTTGAGTTGTGTCCCACATCGGTGGGGAATGAGTGTCTTGGTCTCCTTATATGGTCTTGGGCTATCCTCATCTCATAAGCTAACTTTTGGGGTTGAGTTAGGCTCAAGTTCCATTCTTATCATGGTATAAGAGCCAGGCCCATCCCAATTTATTGTTACCGATGTTGGGGCCCCATTTATATTGTTACGCTCCAGTTGCAGGCCTTGGCGTGAGGGGGGTGTTGAGTTGTGTCCCACATCGGTGGAGAATGGGTGTCTTGATCTTCTTATATGGTCTTGGGCAATCCTCACCTCATAAGCTAGCTTTTGGGGTTGAGTTAGGCCCAAGTTCCATTCTTATCAGAATGCAATGGGTCTAGGGTGTGATGGAGTGCATTGGGCTGGGCATGGTCTAGGGCCCAACCCCCGAGGCCCGACCACCGGACAACAGAAGTGTCTAGAAAGCACTTAAAGGGTTCAGCATTGCTGCCCACGGGCACTCTGGTGGCCAACTTAGCCCCTAGCCCAACTTTTTGAGTCTGCAATGATCCTTTGGGGCTTATACCCCACCTTTTGTAAGCAAGCAACCCACCCATAGATCTAGGCATCTATCAATTCCCAAAGTCCTAACTGTAGTACTAAGCATTCTAAAGCCAATGTGTGTTCTGATGTCATGTACTCCTTCAAGCAAGCATTGTGCTGAAAGTTGTGTACTTGTGTTATAATAAAAATGCCAATTCCCTCACTGACCAAGTTATTTTCCAAGTCATCCATTGTCTCAAAGTGTCGTTTAAGCATTGCTAAACGCCACAGACGCAACTAACACTTCCAAAACCTCGAGGCATACTTTGTCTAAGTGTAGAGGCTTGCTTGAGTCAAGCCACACATGTGGGAAGCTAAACCTAGCGTCTATCATGGGGGATAATCCGACTAGGTGCTGCACCTGGCGCTAGTGAAATTGAAGGTCAAACATGAAACTAGGTATACGAAACTATCTTACAACAACAACAACTACCAACCAACCAACTCAGTAGTTTCCCACGAGTGGGGTCTGGGGAGGGTAATGTGTACACAGCCTTACCCCTACTCCTGGAAGGGCAGAGAGACCGTTTTTGGTAGATCCTCGGCTAGATAACGACTGAAAAAGAAAAGGTAATTGCAACAACTAGGAATAACAGCAAGATGAAATAAGATCGAATCCAAGAATGCAGTCAAACTCTAGGTAGTAATGGCTATCTATGAATAAAAGATATCACACTACACTAATGCTAGCGAACTGAGTAAAACAAAGAGGAACGCTCGTCTACCTACGAACCTTCTACCCTAATCTTTGACCTCCACACACTCCTGTCTAGGGCCATGCCCTCAGTCAGCTCCAGATGCGCTGTGTCCTGCCTAATAACCTCTCCCCAAGACTTCTTAGGCCTACCTCTACCCCTTCTGCTGCCCACTGAGGCTAACCGCTCGCACCTTCTAACTGGGGCTTCTGTACTTCTCCTCTTAATATGCCCGAATCCACCTTTTCCCGAATAACTTCATTCCTAATCTTATCCAACCGAGTATGCCCACACATCCACCTCAACATTCTCATCTCAGCTACTTTTAGCTTCTGGGTATGAGAGTTCTTGACCGGCCAATACTCTGCTCCATATAGCATAGTCGGTCTAACTACAACCTTGTAGAACTTACCTTTAAGTCTCAGCGGCACATTCTTATCACACAAGACATCAGAATCGAGCCTCTACTTCATCCATCCCGCTCCGATACGATGCGTGACATCTTCATCAATCTCCCCTGTTACCTTGTATTATAGATCCAAGATACTTGAAACTAACTCTCTTGGGGATGACTTGCGTATAAGCCTCACCTCCAAATCCTCTTCCTGGGTACCGTTGCTGAACTTGCACTCCATGTATTCCGTCTTGGTCCTGCTCAACTTGAAACCCTTAGACTCTAGGGTCTGCCTCCAAACCTTTAGCATCTCATTAACAACACCCCGCGTCCCGTCAATTAAAACGATGTCATCAGCAAATAACATACACCATGACACCTTACCTTCTATGTGTCTCGTCAATGCGTCCATCGCCAAGGAGAATAGGAATGGACCAATGCGTCCATCGCCAAGGAGAATAGGAATGGACCAAGAGCTGATCCCTGGTGCAACCCCATCATACGAGACTATCTTATAGAAATTAAATATTTCAAGCTTAAGCTATCTTGCCAAATGAAACAATTGTAAATAAAATACACAAAAAGAACCTACAAAATCACCCAAAGGAAGTCCAGATGTGTTTTATCAAAAGTAAAAAAATAAAAAGCAAAGAAAAGTCCATATGTGTATAGGTGTTTCTGTTGAGCACCTAAACAAGAAGAAGATGGTGTAACAAATCTATGAGAAAAGGGTTTCATTCATTATCAAGGAGAAGGAAGTCAAACTTCTAATGGTGAAAATCTGAAAACTAATCCTTATAAAGTTATCTGACAACTTAAGATTACCCACGGTATTAGCAGGATCAGCACCATTAGAAGAACTGCCACTTTTATGCCTTCTCAACTTTGTATAACTTTGGTGGCTAACATTCACAATAAAGTTCATGGGTAGCTTATTTTTTTGTTCATTTCCTATTTTTGTGCGGAACGGTGCTTATCCAGTGATACAAATCCGCGTTTTGTGATTTGAGAGATCCCTTTCCTTTTTATCGTGTAACTTCCTGTTCTAGGAATTGCTCTAAATAGGTTTGGTGGTCACATTAATTTTCCCTTTGCTGCTTTAGGTTCCTCTTCTGCATTAAATCTATCCGTCCCATGATCTTTTCCCCCCATTGAAGAGTCAAAATTTTAAGGTAATATTATTTGATGTGTATCTACCAATTGTGAAATCATTAAAGTTCCTAGTCCACTCTTCTTAGAAGTTTGCGGTGGGCCAAAACTTGTGTATGTTGAGGGAATGTTGGAACTTGGACTCTATTCTGGAACTTCCAGAAAGTGAAATTTTATTAAAATTTTGGAACAACATTAGACATTGCTCTGAGATTCCTTCCTGGTCCAACACTGTTGTTAGTCGATGAATCTGCTTACTAACTGATAGTACACAGTTTTGCAAATTCTGCAAGTTTCCTTGTGGATAATAGTATAACGGTTGGACTTCTCTTGTGTCTTAACTGTTTTTCCATATGTATGTTTCCGCTTTCCACTGCTATTCCAAAGATGTAAATCTGTCTTGTTTCTGTCAGCTCCTTGCTGAGAAAATGCCAGAGTTGCTTGATTTCGACAAGGATCTTCTTCACTTGGAAGCTGCTTCTAAGGTACCCTTGCTGTACATGATGGTCTTCACTTGCAGTAATATTAGTATAACGGTGAAACTGAAATGTTTGTTTTTCGTCATATTAATTGATTAGATCCAACTGAAGTCTTTGGCTGAAGAAATGCAAGCAGTGAGCAAAGGTCTTGAGAAAGTTGAACAAGAACTTACTGCATCCGACAATGATGGTGCAATATCTTCGGGCTTTCAGAAGGTGAGATAAGAGAATGGTAAAATGTAACTGTTTCTACTTCCGCAATGCCTTAGCTGGATGCTTGTACTTTCAAGATTTATGTTTTTTAGCTTAAAATTTTAACTGTTGAAGGCCATTTGACAATGTACCTTAACAATATTTTGTAGAAAACTTATTACAGTACGTGGGAACATTGTCACGTATTTGCACATGATTAAGTCTAATCGACCAAAAGTCATCCGAAGCTTTTTTTATGTTGAAAATTCATAAAAAACAATGTCTAAAAGTATTAACAATTCTCATGATTTTCTTATGACAAAAGTGAAATGAATGGCATTGAGCGGATTCCGCTTTCCCTAGGTCTCCTTCACTATACAAGGATCCCTCTTTACTATTTAAAAACTTCATCCTGGATATATTATGAGAAGACAAAGTAGGGAAGAAGTGTACCGCTGGTCTAGAAGAGTAATATGTGTCATAAATGGATGACAATTAGTTTCATTCGAAAAATCAAGTGAAAAGGGCACGCATGGGAAAGACCCCCATTTGGTTTGTATCGGGTGTTGCAGTCAAACATGATTGCAATGCCATCGATTTGGTGTACACGCATAATTTTGTTAAACATATGAAATATGTGGTTAATTACTTGGACATTTCTTCTCAGGTGTTAAAGAATTTCCTTTATACTGCTGAGGCTGAAGTCAAGTCTCTCACTACTCTTTATATTGAAGTGGTTAGTTTTCCTGCATTCATTATGTCATATTTAATACTCCTGGAAGTTTGATCCATGTCATGTTTGCTCATTGTTCTATCTCGTAAATCTACAGGGAAGGAGTGCAGACTCCCTGTCCCTGTATTTTGGCGAGGATCCAGCTCGATGCCCCTTTGAGCAAGGTTGGAAATATATATGATATAATTTTCTTGCTGTGTTATGAGTCATCTGGGAAAAAAAATAGTCTTGTAGCTGTTTGGCGCAACACTTGGTAATATAGCTATTTTAGTAGGGGTTATCAGTGATACAATTTTTTTAGTAGTTCAAGTCTTTAATGTGAAGACTATGTGATGCACAGTGTATGTCTCTTTCCTATGATCTGTTGTCAGGTTGATGCCACCCTTCTTTTCTCTTTGTCTTTTGTAGAGCATCTGTTTAGTGCATATTGCCATTGGCTGGATTTTTCGAATTGCATTTGTCCTGGGGATCTTGTTTAGTTCATGTACACTATTTAAATCAAGAGTTGTCTGTTCAACCAATGTGAAAATTGCTTCAACAGATTTCTCCTAGTGTAGCAACTTCTTAACCAGGCATATCAATAAATAGCATTTTGATCTACGTCACAAAGTTTGACGGTCTTCATATCTTTTAGTGTGAGTGATGCATATGTTTACTTTCTGGATGCAGTGACACAGATTTTGGTGGTCTTCACCAAGATGTTTAAAAAATCACGCGATGAGAATGAACAACAAGCTGATGCTGAAAGGAAGAAATTGGAAAAGGAAGCCTTGAAGGAACAAGCAGCCGCTAGTTCTTCTGGAAAGAAAGAAGTTGATGCTGATCGAATAAAACTAAACTTTCGAAATCAGTTACATGCTGTATGATCAGTTCAAATTGACCAAGCTTACTATACTCCATAAGCCGACAGAGTGTATACGGAGAACAGTTCATAATCGGGTAAAAAAGATTTACATTCTTGATGATAGCAGCCTTGGAAGGCTTTGCTCAAACAAGTTGATGCTAGTGTACTTCAGTGTTAAGTTTTATAGTTAGTTATATATGTACATAATTACCACAGTTTTATTGGCATTTTTCTTGTCATGTAGAATCGCGCAGCGCTGCCATGATTACTCCTATTTTGTATCCAGAAGAAAAAAATTGACACACCTCAAAATTCGAGAGGTTTCCAAGTTGTACATATTGAAGTTCCATATCCGTGTATATGTATTTAAAGGTGATTTCTTTTTTACTATAAGCTGTGTTTCATGGTAATGGGAGTTTTAAAAAATGATGATGATGGAAAAAGGATCATTTCATAAATTTTATTGATATAACAAATTCCTCCTTCGTTTTGTCGTATCTCTCTCTCTCTCTCTTTCCAGCTAACTCAATGTAGATCATTTAATTTATTGGTCGATTTGTAAGATGATCCAAGCTGAGATGATGAGTTCAAACGCTATTCTAATATCAAGTTTGCCTTTGTTCACACAGATCTTATTAATGAAGTGGAAAAATTGTATGTAATGAAGTGACATCTATAAAGGTTGGACCTTCAATCTTTGGATCGAATCCAAAAAATTGTTGTGAGAGTAAAGCCATGTATGGAGGTTTCCATTTGGCATGTACTCCAGCACCAACGCTTTAAAATCAAGGTTAGCACAATCTACTTATCACCTTAACAAGATTTCTATGGCGAATGTTACGCAAAACCTCACACTCCAAATCAAACTTTTACAACATCTATGAGTGTTCCCCTGTATACTAAACCAAGGCCTCCCCTGCCACGAAAATGGTTGTTGTGAGCACGTGATTTTTGCCTCACTCAAATATTCCTATAGAATTCTTAAAATTAGGATTTTTCTTTTATTATTTGAATTTTTAGGAATTAATTGCATGATTTTGTGTTTTGTGTGCATTTTTAGTTGTCATAAAAAATTTACAAAATAGTATACTTGCATTTAGGACCCAATTCTAGATTGTTAGATTAAATAACACTATTGAAAATAAGAGAAATAATTAAAAATAGTCTTTTGTATTGTTTACTTTAATTGTGATTTTTCCTTAAGTTTTCTTTTTGAACTAGGATTTGTTTGATTTTTGAGAAGTAATTAGTTTTAATTTCAGAGTTTGAATCAGGTCTTGTCTATTTTAATTTTGTACTTGATAAATCTGGAAAAAAAATTAAATAAATATGGAAGAAAAGAAGAAAACAAATAAAGAATTAAAAAGGGGATTTTTAGCAATTAATAGGCTGTTAATTTGTTTGGGCTATTTGGTAATTCCAGCCAAAACCCCTCCCAAATCCGGCCAAAATGGCCCAGAATCCGCCCTTATTCCCGGTCCAAGCGACCATAGCCCTTGAGACCAATCAAACGACGTAGTATAGGAGGGATACTACGTCGTTTTTGAATTAATGAATACCAAATCAATCCAACCATCCATCCACTCTAATCCAACGACCATGGTTCAATCTTGATTATTAAATTAAATGTGTCCCGTTTTTTTAGAAACCCTAACGACAAATTCACACTTCCTCGTACCTCTCCTGCCCCTTCTCGTCTCCGTCACCGCCTCCGACTTAAGCGCCGGCCGGAAATCGCCTCCGCCGGCGGCGATGCTCCGATGATCCCCAAAAATACACCCTGGTGCTCCTCCTTCTCCCCATAGAACCCGAACTTAGTTTTTTCCCAAAAGTTAGCAAGCTTCTTGAATATCCAAATCTGTGGCCGCCGCCTCCGCGCCCACAGCCGGTGCCACGCCCTTTATTCTTTACCAAATTAAACATACACTCCCCTCACCCCTCTCTTTCCTAAATCCACAACTAGTACCCTCTAAATCTCACTGGTCTCTCCTCAAATTTTAAGATCGAAGTCTGGCCAAGAACCCCTAATGCATGCAATTGGGGATAAAGGGTTTTCGGGCTATAATAGCCCTTAATTAGGTGTTTTCTTCTTCATGAGAAACACCTAATTAGGATGATTATAAGTCGAATTTGTCAAAGAAGGGCCCAGTGGATTCAAGTCGAGGGTATTTTCATCTTTCATTTTATTTTCTTTCTTTTTCTTGTTGTTTTTTCTGTTCTTTGCTTCATGATTTTTGTTTTCTTAGTTGGTAAGTTTTTCGTCTTAATTGGATCTTTTTTCGTCATGAGTTTTCAATTCCCCTTTAGCCCAATTTTTTGTTCATGACTAATGCTTTTGATTGTTTTTTAGATTCCTGTTCATGTAACTGTTTTTATTTCTCTTTAGTTTTAAGTTTTCGTTTGATTATGGTTATAAGGAGTTAATCCTGTTTGTTCGATTTCTGATTGCAGTATAATTCCTATTTCGATGTGTGTTTTGTATCAATTCAGCTTTTTATTTCTATAGGTTTAATTATTCTTTAATCCTTACGGCCAATCCTATTAATCAGTGTTTGAATCTTTAAAGCTGTTTGTTTTTTAGTGTTAGTTCCAATTAGTAATTCCTTTTATTAGTTTAGATCAATATTAAAGTTTTAGGTGATTTGGGATATAGCTGATTAGAGTTTACTTGGTTTCAATTCATGGTTAAAACTTGATCAACAGAATAGGGTTGGGTCAATTGACATTGAGGTTTGGTAATTTCCAGAATTACAAGTTTCAGGGGTTAATGTTAGGTATATCAGGTTTGGGTAGGAATGCTGTAGTTGAAGCTAGACCTTCTAAGATCTTCTAAAATAGGGCTTAATTGACAATAGTCAATAAACTTAGGGCCAGTAACTTGAGAAAAACGTCAGAAAATGTAAGGACTACATATAATAAAAAACTGAAAATAAAAGAGGGGAATACAGGAGGTAAAGTGAAAAATTCACTGGAAGCTTCCCTCATTTTATGCCTATAAAAAGGCAGGTCCCCTTGCCTTCTTTACCAAGTTTTTTAGCACCTGAATTCCCCAAAGAAGTTTTGTAAACATCTGAAAAAGCTTGCCCAAATTTTACAGCTCTAAAATTTTCCCAAAACCTTCCTGCAAGGACAGCAATCCAAAGTTTGAATTTCAAATCAAAAGAAGTTCAAATACACTGAACTCTTATAGTTCAAAATATTCTCTTAGATTCATTAGTTCCCTTCAAAAAATCAAAAAAAAGAAAAGGAAAAACCAGTAGAAACTCAAAAAACACTGTATAATTGAATTCCTAGGCTTATTTTGAAGCTCTAAGTCGTTTGATTCTCATGTCTTATTTTGTTTCTGGCCCGACTTTTAAGTTTGCTGAAGCTTCAGAAGTGTCCTGGGTTTCAACTTCGAGTTAATTTTTGGCGTGTATTGACGATTTTGTTGTTTTCATTGATTGAAATTGTCTGAGGTGGTTGACTATTGCTTTCTGAGCTTGTGAGCCCTGATTTCTGTTAGCTGAAACTGCGTCGATACTGCTGATTCCTGTTGCTGTGATTTGCTGTTTGAATCTGCGCTGACCTTCCTCTTTTCTTTTGTTTAACCTTACATTGCCAGGTACCATTCTCGATACACTGATATTTTGATGTAGCTTTTGGAGGTGGAAATAATAATAAAATAATATTCCTTGAAACTGTACCTGTTTGGAACTGCCATGACTCCATAGTTGATTAGATTGTTAAATGATATGTAATTGTTTAGTGTAGAATTTAATTTTGATTTGTATATACATAAATCTCGGAGCTGTACTAACTGATGGACCTGAACCTGGACATCGTTTTCGAAACTAGTTTAAATATTTTTGAGATTAGTTGTAAACGCCATTTCCATAACATCATGAATGTCTGCAAAATGTAAAATGTTAGATCTAGACTCTGTAAAGGATTCTAGGATCATGAAGTAAAAAGTAATGAATAATGCATGCTATGTAAAACGTTGTTTTCGTATTAAATTATTGGAAATAGTCTGTAGCTTTTGATCTCAGGTTGACTACTTGCATGATATCAGTTTCGAAGTGTTTCTTTGTCAAATTGCTTATGGCATTATGGATATCAAATCAAACTTTTGCTGGAAATTGGTTCAGGAACTAGCTAGGATTTTTCGTTGCAAGTTTTATAATGTTAAGAGCACATAATTTAAGTCCAATTGGTTATCAGAATTTCGATCAAGTGATGATTCTTTAATTGAGTTTTAAATTGATATTGAAATATAGTTCATCCTTATTTAATGTCTAAAAAATGCGAATGAGTTGTGGATCATACCACAATTAACTCCAGATTTTACTTTTTTTGTGTTTGGAATAAACTACTAGGATCCTTGATTATACCAATATCGATTTCGTTCATGCTCATGATATTTGGGCCATGTACTAGGCCCAAAGCTTGGCCTGCTCACCCAATAAACAATTTGGCCTTTGTTAGTTCCAGGAATAATTGTCACCACTGGGATGATGCTGAAGCCCATTTCTGAAAACTAAATACATTCTTTGGGTTGATTCTGCAGCCTAAATTACTGAAGTGCCTATATCACCGGTCAAACTAAAAATTTGGGCTTTCGAGTTAGGTAGCGGGTTCAAATTAAGAGGTTCTCCCTTTTGTTTGAATCTGGACTTGAACTTGAAGCCCGAATTTTGTAATGCTAATTAATTAGGCCTTGTTAGAGACAAATTCAATAGAAAATCATAGTTTGCTTTAGGATATCCTTAAAATAATCGAGGCGCGCCCCGCCAAATAAAATGCATAAATTGCGGGGCCCTCTTTAAATGTTTATTTTAAAATATGTAGAATTCGGGACATGCCATTTAGCGAATTTCCATAGCCTCCCGCAAAGTTAATAACACCTTAGTCGCTTTAGGTGCACTTTTAATAATTGTACCTTCCTAAATACGGGTGTGCATTTCATGCAACCCAAATCCAAATCCCAAAACGTTGAATAAAAATGTGTCGAGGATCCGGGTGCATTTCATGTGACGTGATCCAAAAATACGTTTTTAAACGATGTTCACTTTCTTAAATTTTTTAATTAAAAGCGATAAATATTTTTAAAATTGCACTATAGGATGACATGTATAAAAATCAGATTTTAGCCATTTATAATAGTTTAAGCGACCGTGCTAGAACCACGGGATCCGGGGGCGCCTAACACCTTCCCTCGGGTCAACAGAATTCCTTACTTAGAATTTCTGGTTCGCAGACTCCAATTGGGAAGTCGAAAATTTTCCTCGATTTGGATTCAAGTAAAACCGGTGACTTGGGACACCAAAAGCCAAACCTATCCCAAGTGGCGACTCTATAACTAAATAAATAATCCCATTTCGAATAATGTCACTTTAAATGGAAAAACTCCCTTATACATTACCCTTCGGGGTAGGTGTGTAAAAAGGGAGGTGTGACAGCTCTGGCGACTCTGCTGGGGATACAAACCCAGAATTCCGGTGCAGGGTTCAAGAATTCGAGTTTAGTATAATTGTTGTATTTGGCTTTATCTGATTTTTCTACATGTTCCATGCTATATGTGCTAAATGTTTTACCGCTTTGATATTTGTTGAATTGTATATATAAACTGTTACGAATCCCTTCCTCTCTCTGAGTCTTCTACATCATGGAGAAGGGTGCACTTCGTGTAGCTTCTCTTCTGTTTAGAGTCTTTTCCCATTTAGAACGAGGTTTGGATAAGTTGCTAAGCCGGCGGAGCTTCTGTATCCTCGGTACGCTACCTCCCCCTCGGCTCGAGTTGTCCGCTCGGGTAAGCCAGGTCTAGACCAATAAACCTAGGGTTAAACCTAGAAGAACAAAACCTCATGCCGGATCCCTAGTAGGACGTTTGTTTGCATCATGTGCATTTGACTTAGGGGACTCAACACAGGGGTTGGGTCCGTCTAGGACAGGTGACCTGAAATAAAAAAGACCATCCTGATGCATCTTACGTGCTACTTGTGCATTTAATGGCTCGGTTTGGCATGTTGACTGGCTTGTATATAATGAGAGAAAACTGAGAAACATAACAGTGTTAGGACTAAGTGAGGGTAACCACCGGTTTTGAAAAACCAATGCCCAAATAGTACCGAAATGCTGCCGGATTTTGAAAAAAAAAAGAGAAAAATATTTGAAAAAGAAAAGATTGTTGTTCAAATAAAAATATATTTGGTTTTGACGTTTGACCGAACTACGCGGGTCTGATTCTCACCGGATGTGAGATATGTAGGCAAACCTCATCGGTTCCGACCCCAATTTTCAAAAAATCCAAAAATATTTTCTTTTAGTTCCTTCATTAAAAATCTTTCTTTAGAAAATTCAAAAAAAAAAAAGAAAATAGTTTTTAAACTCAAAAAATGGTTTCCTTCTTTCTAATGTTTTTCATGAAATAAAAAGAAAAATCAATAAAAATCAAAATCCAAAAATACGGATTTCCTTCATTTTGAAGTATTTTTCCGAAAAAACAAAAATCCAAAAAATCGGAAACAAAAATCCAAAAATACTCTTTAGATGTCTTTCTTTTGTAAATGTCCATAAAATTTTGAAAAAATTGAAATCCAAAAATATTTTTGCTTTTCTTTAGAAGTGCTTTTGTAAATAAATAAAAACTCAGAAATCCAAGACATTTTCTTAAAAGTCCCTCTTTTGAAAAGTAAGAGGTTACATCCAAAATCCAAAAATATTTTCTTTCTTCCTTAGAAAAAGAGAAACCAAGTGAAAATTCAATCAAAAAATATTTTCTTTTTACTTTTGAAATTCCCAAAAGGATTTTTTTTAGAAGTCTTTCTTTCAAAAATAAAATCAAAATAAATTCCCTTTCTTTTTTTAAAACATATCTTTTTTTTAGAAAATTCCAAAAAAAAAATCAAAAATATTTTTCTTTTGCCTTAAAGCTTTCATGGTCTGAGTTTTATTACAAGAAAAAAAAGAGATAGGATACTCAATTCCCAATCTGACCGAACTACGCCGGTTTGATTCTCACCGGATGTGAGATACGTAGGCAACCCTCATCGGGTCCAACCTCCCTTTTGCAAAATAGCCCAGAAATACCAAAATAAGACGGGTGATGCCATTCTTGTTTTAAAATAAGCCGAATGTCCCCAAAAGGACGCCGGAAGGCTGTTTTTGCAAGAACAGCCACCCTGAGTCATTTTAAACGGTTGGCAGGCACAACCTTAAAATCTCCCTACCGGAAGTGCTAAAAGGCCGTATCTGCAAAACCGAGTCTCTGTGTACTTAAATAAAGTTTGCAAAAATAGCCACTTTTTCCTTTTAGGTCAAAATAAATCATTAAAATACTCCTTAGATGTCATTCTTTCATAAATAAAAAACATAAAAATACAAATTTTGAAAAAAATTGAGTCCGAAAATATTTTTGCTCAAAAATAAATATTTTTTGTAAAAGTCCCTTTTCCGAAATTAAGAGATAACTGTCAAAAAAAAAAACAGAAAAAAAATTAAAAATATTTCTTTTTACTTCTAAAAATTCCCAAAGTTCCAATACAAAGAAAAGAATTTTTTTTAGAAGTCTTTCTTTCAAAAAATCAAAAGAAAATCAAAAATCAAAAAATACATATTGCCTTTTTTCTTTTTAATGTATTTCTTTCAAAAAATTCCACAAAAGAGTTAGCTTATTCACCTTATTTGCAAGAACTACGCTTTGTCTGATTCATGCGGGGTCATGATACGTAGGCAATCTCCATAGGATTCGACCGTAACCCTAAGAAAAAAAAATACGAGGGAAGGAAATAAAAGGAAAAACAGAGTGGAAAAGAAACACAAAAAGAGAAAGGCCAGAAAGGAAAGAAAATGGAGAGGAAACAAAAATCAAAATGAGAGAAAACCAGAAAGCAAAAGCAAGGAAACAGAAATAAAAAAAAAACAAAAAAGAGAAACGGGAAGAAAGCCGGGATGATGCATGCAACCGTGGCAAACATGTAGACACTCATTTAACTGTATAGGTGCATCACACCCCAATGTGCGGTTACCTATCTGTTACTTGTCTCAAACTAACCGTGGTTGCTGTCAATTTCCAGCTCTAGGTTTTTAGAAACGGTGGTTGGTTTTTCGTGGTAAACTGGCATCACATCAATATTTTACCAGATCAAAGGAAGTACAGAAATGTCGTCTGAAATGACTTTGCCACCAGTTCTCATCACCGAAGACAACCCCATCTCAGGGATCCCGGCCTCCGAGTCTGCCGCAGCTGAAGAAAATCGGATATTACGTCTCCGAATGATGGAGATGTGGGACGCATGGACTAATGGCAGGGAGCCTCCAAGTGCTATCCCTGGCTTTCCTGAATTGTTCCCGAGAACCGGGGGTACTTCTAACATCCCCATCAGTCACCCGAATACCCCGTCTGCTCACTTTATAGGAACACCTTCTGAGGTACGCCCCCAGGTGTTCACATCAGGAACAGTCCCCAATATTTTCACCGCTCCACCATGCTCCGCCACCACACAGCCTTCACTCCCAAGGCCTGCTATTGATCCCTCGGCCTTCACTTTCTAAAATCCCATCTTTCAAGCAGATCCTCCTCAATATCCCACATACACTTACCCTCAGCCACCGCCATTTGAGCTTACACCAGGGCAAGATAAAACGCCTAAAGCTCCTGAACAGGATGAGATGGCAAAAAGAATGAGGAGCCTTGAGCAGAGTCTGAAGAACATGCAAGGTTTAAGCGGGCAGAAGAGTGTTTCCTATACTGATCTGTGCGTGTTCCCTCACATGCACCTGCCCATGGGGTTTAAAACGCCAAAGTTCGAGAAGTATGATGGGCATGGCGATCCCATTGCTCACCTTAAAAAGTATTGCAACCAATTGCGCGGGGCTGGCGAAAAAGAAGAGTTGTTGATGGCATACTTCGGAGAAAGCTTAGTAGGCATTGCCTCAGAATGGTATATGGACCAAGACGTCTCACGATGGCACATTTGGGATGATCTTGCCAGAGATTTTGTAAGGCAGTTTCAATACAACATCGACATCGCTCCAGACCGAAACTCATTGGAAAATCTAAAGAAGAAGTCCTCAGAAAGTTTTCGGGAATATGCAATCAAATGGCATGAGCAAGCATCAAGAGTAAAACCTCCAATGGACGAGGTAGAAATGGTCACGGTCTTCCTTCAAGCCCAGGAAGCAGATTACTTCCAAAACATGATGTCAGCCATGGGCAAACCATTCGCAGAAGCGATTAAAATCGGGGAAATGGTAGAAAATGGACTGAAAACAGGCAGAATTCTGAGCCAGTCAGCCATCAGAGCAACCTCCCAAGCCATCCAAGGCGGGTCTGGAGGAATGGCCAAAGGTAAAAAGAAAGAGGAAACGGTTATGGCAGCATCAGGGGCAAGAAGATACCGGGCTCCTAGACCTGTGTTTTCCGAAAGAACACCTCAACATTACTGCCCTCATCATGATATGGCTTATGCTCCTCCATCTTATGCGGTCATGAATGCTCAACCCTTTGCTCGGCTGCAGCCACATGCCAATAGAAACCAAGTTCCATTCCCAAGAAATCAGCCTCCCCACCAAAACCACTATAATCCCCGTCCTCCACAGAATAACTTTCCTCCCCGTGAGCCACCCAGGAGGCAAACTTTTACTCCAATTGTTGAATCTTACTCTAATTTGTTTCCAAAACTTGTCCAAATGGGTCTACTGCAGCCGGTCCCTCAGAACAAACAAAACCCGGCATCGCCTGCCTACAAAGTCGATGTGAGGTGTGCTTATCATTCAGGGGCAGAAGGCAATGATACAAATGACTGTTGGACACTGAAACGAGCAGTGGAACATCTAATAGAGCAAGGAAAAATCGTACTGAGGGATGAGGATGTCCCAAATGTGACCAACAATCCATTGCCGGCCCACAATAATGGACCGGTGATCGGGATGATCTGTGAGGATAGAGAATTTGATCTGGCATTAAAAGCTATAATTGCTATCGCTGATGCAGAAAGAAAGCCAAAGGTGGCCCCGAAGCAAGAGAAAGGGGAAAAGAAGAGCAAAGTCACTGAGATAGAACCAGAAAAGAAAGCTGAAACAAGAACAGAGGCAATGCCTCCCGAGAATGGGATCCTCTATGTCCCGCGAGGCCGCCAAGAAAAACAACTGATTGTGAACACTCCAAAGAAATTTGAGTTGAAAAGGGGAATGCAAATGTACGTACCGAAGGGAGCCTATGTTGTACGGGGGACAATTAAACCACCTCGGCTGAATGAGCCAGTGGTTATTGGACGCGTGCCACAGAAGCCCATGACGAACCCTGCTGCAGTACCTTGGAATTATTATCCGACGGTGGTTACATATAAAGGAAAAGAGATCTTGGGAAGCAGAGGCTTTCTTCCAGAAAATGAAGATGCCTGATTATGAGGTAGTAGATCAATTGAGAAAATATCCTGAACAAGTGTCGTTGCTGTCATTGGTGACGAAATCCTCCGAACATCAAAAGATCTTAATGAAAACTCTGAATGAGGCGTATGTGCCAGTTGAAACTTCAGTTGAACAGCTTGAAAGAATGGCAGAAAGATTCTTCGCCGTCAATCAAATCTCCTTTAGTAGAAATGACTTGCCTCCAGAGGGAGCGGCTCACAACAAAGCCTTACATCTGACTATCAAGTGTGAAGGTTACTATGTCAAGCGAGTCATGGTGGATGGAGGCTCGGGTGTTGACATCTGCCCACTCTCCACACTGCAAAGAATGGAAATCGGGACTGGAAGGTATTCGTCCCAACAATGTCTGCGTAAGAGCCTTTGACTGTAATCAAAAAGACGACACCAAGTTGGAAGAAAAACT